>NC_049982.1:10905365-10961443 GCF_000003815.2 Branchiostoma floridae
GCAACGTTTTCACTCAATGACCTCTCATACCTATCGACAAATAACGAGATTTTCAGAAAAAAATCGCAATGCCCGTTATTCTGACCACTTATCTCATTCAACCTCTGCATCCCACCTACAGTGGCCATTATTTCAGTAACGCACAGCAAGAATTTTTGCTTGCGAAGAAAAATATTTTATACTGACTCTGGAATTACAGGTACAAGCTAAATCAAACTCCAGAGATCACGTTGAAAGTGATCAACGTTACCATATATCATGCGGTGGGGAGTGGGGTTTATGCACGAGAACGGTCGTTCTGACGCCTCTCGAGTGTCAGCCTACCATTCCTCTTTCACCTGTTTAAAAGACAATACTTAGAACCTGGGCCATGTTTGTTAACACACGAAGTCCGTTTGCGTCCCTGATACCCATCTTTTTGACGTATGTACCTTCGGGGTAAATCCCTAAGCGAGAGGCTATCTGTTGTCGGACTCCGTATGAAGCACAACAACAGAGCCCCAAGTTTGGCATATCTGCCATGCCTCTGATAAAGTTCACAGTCGCGTACCGTGACGAGGCACGACACTGAAGACGTGTGCCCAGTCAGCGTGTCTGAGGAAAGAATGCTGTGACACAACAGCGTCTCTACACGACCGTAAAGATAACACCTTATTATCTGTCATACGTTACGTGAGTCACACTCGAGAAAACTGGAAACTTTCTTGATGAGTCTAATGTTCCATGTCTTCCTTGAACTGTCGCCTTTTTTGCTCCATCTTGAGGTCTTATGATAATTGCAACGTTATCATTATCATATTACTAGGAAAGACCGGACTGCATATGTACGCAACCAGGTACACACATACACACGCGCATGCACACAAACACACACACACACGCGCGCGCACACACACACATACACACAGTATAAACGCCTAGTCAACTGTATAGCTAGTTCCTCTATAGCAGATTACCTGTTTGAAAACGAATTCAAACATGTCATGTCAGTATAGTTTTAACTTTTCCTTCTCAGCAATACTGCGCGTTATTCCATTGGTGATAAATCGCCCTCTGTTGACATATTTACCAGGCTATTATACGGAGAAGTGCTGAACGTGATTCCGTCTTTAGTGCGAAGGTATATTGTTGTAGCCGACCACAATGGCATGATTTACGAAGCAGTAATATATCACTATTGTCCCATTCAGTGCCTTCTGGACGAACGTCAATTTTCGGCAGATTGACAAATATACTAGTATTGGAATGGGCGTAATGACGTCATGACAGATAGCAGACCACGGAAAAGTTACGTACTACCGTGACGAACATGTGTTGAGCACAATCCTGACTGAGAATGTCTTTGGTGCGTGAAATAGTCGGTCTCTTCTATGACATAGCTTTCTGACTTACACATGACCGAAATGTCATGTTTATTTTGTAAACTGGGGGATATTTGGGTCACGGGGTGTCTTTCCTGATATTAAACTCTGCCTACGGACAAAAACTTTAACCTGACCTCGACCGGAAAAGTGTACCTTTTACGAGACTTCAGAAAAAGTATACAGAAAACGTATTTGGAACTAAATCAAACTGTCACTTATCCAGCCCGTTTCTACATAAGTGATAGATAGGAAGATAATTGTCGTATACATCCGCATTCACCAGCCATAATGTTACTTCCCGTTCTGCTATTTCATACTACGGTGGAAGAGGAACAATACTATATGATCAATGCACAGCAAAACTGTACAGATAGTGTAGCCATCAACATTGAAAAAAACAATATCACTTTTGTTTAGAAAGTTGCCCATCGTCATATTGAGTGAAACCACACGTTTGCGTCTTCACATCGCTCTGTGGAAGCTTTGTTTACATGAGATGTTTAAACCATTTCCTACTTACCACAAAATGATAAGCCATACTGTGCTTGTTGCATTGACAACAAAGAAAAACTAGTATGAAGAAAAACAATGCATCAGACCTCTTATCACACAAAAGAGCACACTCAGTGACTCATTACTAACTGCGCAGGTACTAGTATAATACTACAAGGGAAAACACGCCCCTCTGATGCTAGCGCTATCATCTCTGCTGCATCTTTTTGTGAAAGACACGTCACGTCGACTTGTGTAAACTGTTAACGTTACAGGAAAAGTTTGTTGCTGTGAAGTTTTGTAAGCTCTGTTAGCATGTTGGACGGTACCGTCCTGTGACTTACCCCGAAGTGCCGACTAACTATGCAAACAACTTACTTAGCGACCGTTCAATAGCAAAAATGTCCCACGCTACCTGGTCGCTGGAAGGGGAAAACCCCTCTCTCAGGTGGCATCGGCAGGGGAGGCACCGGGAAGTCAGGTCTCCACCTGGCCGGCGGCAGCTGCGGCCACCTGAGTCCCGGGTAATTCTGCATGTCTTCTGGTTACTGGAGACACGGGGGAGTCTTCATGGGCACAGTTTTCTGGGAAGGCTTGAAAGTCGCCTCTTTCTGGGAACTGAGAGCGACAGAACGTTCACACTTCCCCTTCCTCACACAACCTCACTCAAACAACACGTCCCACTCTCGCGACCATATTTGTCCATAATGCTAACCTCTGTAAAGGTCTAGAGTATTGTAGTCTCCAGGTAGGCCGGCTTAGTGGGTTTTCAACCAGTACTCAACAAGTGCTTGTTTCGTCGCCTTCATGTAGAGCAACAGGTGCAAGGGCGGAAGGGATACTGACCAATCGCAGAACTCTTCCGCTTCCGCGCTGGTCACGTGATAGCTGACGTGAGCAGCAAACGTACAGAATTTGTTGTACAAATGATTTTTATTACATAAGGATGCAGACGTTAGCTTGACCTACATGTCATGCGCTTAACGTAAAGCAGGATTTCATAATCTTTGGTCTTGTTGAAACGCAAACAGGAGGTTGAAAAAACGGGGCATGGCCCCCATTTTACCTTGTGATATTTTCCTGTTTATGCCCCAATGACGAATAATAGAATTATGGAGTGTGTTACAGAATAAAAGATAAGAGGTTGCAAGCATACGCGTATGTATGAATGCCATGAATGACAACACCACCTTCAAAGTAATTTGAAGACAAACCACATAGGACTCCTTTGTTCTTAGCATTATTACTTCATCTTTATTTGCTTGCAATTTCGTGTTTGTCGTATATATGACGCACTATTTTGCTTTTACAAAACAACATTACCAGACATATCATAGGCGAATATAAAAACATCATCAAGCCTTGTGGGTGGGAGGATTTTCTACAGCGATACTTGTAACTCGTTTCCGCACCACAAGGGCTCACTGTTTGCTCGTTGCTGTGCTCAAACATTGCCAAGTCGTAACAAATATTGAACTTTGGACACGCCTTAGAAACAACATTGTAATGCCTGGTGAAAGGGGAATTCAACTGTAAGGAAGGGAGGGGCTACCGGGAGGGGCTATTGCGCCGGGATCCAGACAAAAGTTGTTATCAGAAGGGAGGCACAAAGCCCGATGTTTGCGGCCAAAGAGAATTACAGAATTAGAATTAATACTTCAAAAATACACATACACTAACATAACATAAGGCGTTCATTTTTTACACATCGTTTTTGGACTGGTTATATCATGTTATGATGTCATTTCAGTTACAGGCCTGCGTTCTTTTTAGCTCTGTAGTCCACGCAGGAGAGACAGGAACAGTATTCAGAGCCCTCGCCACACCAGCCGAACAGCGAGCAACACGGACGGTTGTTGTTGGGATTGCATTCGCCAGGAGTCCCTTCTGGGGTAGGAAAGTCTTCACCGCATCGGCCATCGCCTCGCCACTTCTCCACGATTACTAAAAGGGAACAAAATCAAAAACTGTAGCCAGATTAAAGATGATTAAACATCGTTGTTCAAAACAACACTGTTTTTGTTCTTCACGTTTTTTTCGTTCTCGTTTATCGCCCCTACTTTTTGCACCACCACCGGTCACACTACCGTGCACCTACCTGGTCGGGATACCCAGATGAGGGTAATTACCAGTATTTATATAGATAGATTGTGCAACAAAATCAGCAAAAAGCAGCAACAAAGAGACAGAAAAAGAATAGAAGAGGGTAGATAAATTTAGATGAAATAAAACAAAACAAAACAATACCAAAGGGACAGGCGGGGTCGACGCAGTACTCCGAGCGGGTGCTAGGGTGCGTTGTGTAGCACCACAAACCGGGCTCTAACCCGTGTGGGTTGCGGCAGTAGTTCTCCACCAACTCAGGGTAATCCTCTGGTCGGTAATAACGATCGTGTGGAAAGTCGACGTCCCACCTCTGACAGGTTTTCCCACTTGAGGTGACGGAAATGTTCCCGCGGTAGTCAGAGCCACCAGGCTTTACCCCACAGCCTAGGGTAAAGGCTAAAATTTTAATCATCTGCAAGCAGATTTTTCGGTTGGCAAGATATGGCCATGCATGTGCCGAAACAATATCCATGGACAACCGATAGTGTTCGGCTCATGGATCTTCCCTGGGCAACGGAATGATCTGCTTGGAGACTTATCCTTTCACGGGCTATTGTTCTATTTCAATCAGCAAAATTTGACAGACCAGAAAATTTTGTCATCTTTGGAGTGATGTTTGTTAGCGATGTAGATTATCTGGATTCTTTGTTTAACGTACATGGAGCATATAGTGCACACAAACGGACAGGCAGGTTGCTTTTTGCCGTGCGTGTTATTATATCAAAAATACGGAAATGCAATTTACAGAAAGAAAAAGACAAATATGAACCTGTCTTATACTGGCCTTTGACGGGAGGATCAGTCGTTGTCTGTAGGGCGTTTTGATCCCAGTAGGCGGCGCTGGGAAACTGTGACCTGCCGACAAACGCGTAGACGTATGCTTTTGTGGTCTGTTTTGTCTTACTTTGCCCGCCTGTAGGACTTTGACCTGAAAGGCAATAGCGCAATTGGGTTAGACAGAAAAACATATATCAAGAGTGATGTTAAAACATAAAGTGCACGTGACCTTCCTCATTGAATGTATGTCCGAAATGTAAGCCTTCTCCTACTTAAATGTCGTACTTGACTGCTAATGTCCGACTCCCGGTGCATCGTCTTTCATTTTGATTCTTGGTATATTCTGTACATGTGCGGAAACTGTCTAAAACGTTCAAACCGTTTTTAAATCATGTATTCAACTGCTTGTGTATCTATCATATAACGCATCACAGGCACACAGGGGAATTAGTTTATCTACTATACTGAATCTGTGAAATAGATGCTTCTGAATCTTTCATTCTATGAGACAAAGATGTCTTGATATACATGTTTTAGATATAAACAAGAACCATTACCTGCAATGAAGCTAACAGTGGTGAGTATGATGCAGAGCCAGAGGAAAATCCTTCCTTTCACTCCCATCACTGTTACAGTGACCAGTCTGCTCCCCATTCTTGGAATGGATGAAATAAAAAAAAATTGAAATAAAAATACAGTCTTTCTGTGGACAGGAAATTTGTCTGCCGTCGGAAAATATTCCTTTTGCCGATTTTAAATTTCGGCGAAGTCAAAGACTTGAAAGTACTGTGGTAGCGATTCGAACATCAAAACCAACATTTTCACTAGGGCATGATCATGCTTTCATGCCAGTCTTTCTACAGCGTTGTAAGCGCGTAGCCGGATTTACATTAAGCCCAAGAAGTAGTCGGGACGTATACAATTTGAGTTGATGTACAATCAGAAAACAGCACACAAAAGCCCAAAAGCAAAGCCCAGTCCGTAAGCCTGAAACTACCAAACGGGCGGTTGAGATTACTCCACAAGAAAACATACACAAGATGACAATGGTTTTGAGAGCAATTCTAAGATCACAGTTCTCCCTAGAGGGCGCTTCAAAGCCGTCCATGGAAAAGCATGCATGGTGTGTCAGCAGACAGCAATCAGCACCAAGGACAGGAATGCATCAATGGGAAAGATGAGTCTTTAATTTCTAACCATTTCAGCTTTTGGTCGTAAGTCATATATAATAAATACCACAACGGAGAAACTGTTGCATACTGACTACTTCATGATCATCTTTGATTCCAAACCATAAGCTGTACGATGTAAACCAGTCTTTTGCTATGGGATGATTATTGACTCAGACATGTCTGTGCTCTACATTTTTTAAAGCCTGCTTTGCCATTTTCCTTCTCAGTTGTCACAAAACTGGAACAGAACATTGACAAGTTTCGTGTTTCTTTACCCCATTGTTATCATGCCCACCCTCTCAGTAAATTACACATATTTATGGCGGAATAATTAATGGCCTGTTACAATGTACATGCTGTAAAATATGCACTTTTAAGACCATGACGTCACGTTTGGTATCTTAAACACAGATTCAAGGAGGGTGGTCCTAATACCTGTAGAGTTTGAATTTGTTGAGTGTTCTTTGTTGCCTGACGGTTGATTGTTTGAGACAGTACGGTGGAAACTGAATGCTACAGTGAATGTCATTGGTATGGTCCGGTGTCTTTCGACTGGGCATTGGAGCTCAAGTGGAACTAGTCGCTAGTTCAACTCACTTATATGTAACTCTGGTTATACCAAGGAGGTTTTCGACCTTCTTGGTTATACTACTTTATAATGCTAAATCAGAAATTATGTTCTTTCATTGAGTATATTTTTCTAAATCGTAGTTAAGTATGACAATATTCCCCTGGTTCGATGTCTTGGGTGCAATACTTGCGTGGTGTCTAGCCAAGAAAGCGGTCATCTTACGGGCCTATTGACATGGAGCCTGTGACATGTGGTATTTCCCAAAACACAACATTTTCAACAAGCTCTGACAATGTTGATTTTATTTCTTTATGGTGCCACTGTGCCAACACACATTCGGACTGTTGACCCGTTTTATAAGTTGTTAACAGATAACAGTCCTCTCCTGTTGTAACCTATTCTCAGGCCTCTTTTTCGAAATATTCTTCTAGCGCACTTGTCTATACAGCACATCTGCAGACATGTACATGTAAAAGGAAAGAGACAAGGGAAAGTAGCGAAAGGCAGTAGTAGAGGAAAATGATTCGGCCCAAAGCACGCCCACCCTCTGTACCCCGCAGTGCAAGTGATGCGGCACTATCAGCACCATCTAGCAGCAGGTGTGTAAATTACAGGTCTTGGATGGCGTAATAGCCGTTAAGTGTGGTGTAAGTGGTCGGTATTAAGGGGATCTGGAGCGCTTTGAAGTTGTCTGGAGTGTTTTCGTGGTCTTCCGAGGACGGGAAAGTGTTTGAACAAGCGGGGAGGGAGGGGGGTTCAGCCGTCCTCAGATAGGTGCTAAGACGGGAACGACCTACTTCTTTCCTCAATGTTGGAATCCTTCTGTCCTTTCATTCTATTCTTTCATTCTATTGTTCATTATACTCTATTTTCAAAGTCTGCAAGCTCTTTGACACACTAATGTTTTTGTTTTTTTCCAAAATAAAGTGGCATCAGATGATATCCTCTACGGACGACTCCACATTCTCAGCTTGCAATTGATTTGAGGAAATTTTGTCCCGGCAGAATGAGAACATTAGCAATTTAGTTCAAGGTGATATCAAACTCCAGGAATGCTATACTAGAAATAAAGATAGAAGAAAAAAGAGGGATAGAAAGAACGAGTAACTATACGCAAATAACATGTTATCTGTAGTGCTGTCGACTGTAGACAATGAGGGACACTAGAACGATGGAGGCGCATCCAAGTCTGCAGCTAAGGAGCTATCTAAAGAATGCTTGTCTTCTTAAGGCCCTTGTTATTACGTCTTAGACATGCCCAGGCACGTTGACTGTCACTGGGAACAAGAAAGGCTCACGTTCTTCGAATGCCTTCCTTGCCGCTGGAATGCATCCTGTCTTTCTAGGGTCAGAGAGACAATGTGTATGTCAAACATTGTCCCGCTTTACACACGCGTTTTTAAGTCGACTTGGGGTCTACTCAGCGGCTCCAATAATTCCACTCCAAGTCGATTCAAAGCCAACGACAAGTCGACGCAACAACTTGGGCCATTTTTCATGTAGTTTTTGTGCTCATCTTCCATCCATAGAATTGAGTTTTGTAGTCATGAAATCGGCATAACTCACAATAAACGTGTTGAGAATGTGCATGCCTTCTGTCAGTGAAATGCTGACACATGTGCTGTGAGGTTGGGATTTGTGGGCTATTGAAGAGAAGCCAGGTATTTTGGGACACTGAATGATTACGTCTCTGTGCTTTTCCACTATCGCGTTCACGTTTCAACATGTAAGACGTGACTGGGCCTGTTTTTTATTTGACATTTTTAAGCTGAATGGTATTGTCAGCTGTCCCGAAGTCTCTCTCCAGATAAGCTCCCACAATCATATTTTTGACAGGTGTGCTAAGAACACACACTACACCTGTCGATAATCCACAATCTAAACAAACGTCCTCAACAGGTCTTAACTTTCTTTATCTGTTTACATCATTTACATGATGTAAACATAGCGTATGTAATTAGTAGTACGCCGACAAAATTCTAGTCTTTTGTGACCTTGAAGTGTCATTTTTTCATAATTGCCACCATTTTGTTTGAACTCATGTGTGCCTCCATTTTCCCCACTGTGTCCGTAAACATGGCCGACATGCCGTACCTTTTGGACCCTTTTGTCGAGCACTGCCCGTGTCTCCGACTTCCGCTCGGGCTGTAGAAAGACACGTTCTTGTCAAAATAATCAGCATAATGCCTTCAAATGAGGCAGGGTGTCGCCATAGCAACTTAAAGATGTTTACGATGTCTGGCTTCTACCACGATAAAGACTACCAGGAGTGGTCATTTGACGTTTTGGAAGCTTGAGGATAACTCAGAAGGAAGGAAATTGATTTTCGAGCCCTAAAAGTTCATCAGATTGCGACGGTGGTGACTCGTACCCGTACATACCCCTGCGTTGATGAATGGAACATTCGCAAAGGACCTAGGCAAAACGTCCTTGTCACCTGTACCAAGGGGTCTCGAATCGTCTCTTCTTCGCGTGTTGTTTTCACCATGAAAAAGTTGTTTGATATATTCAGTTTTTACAAGGCAGTGCGGTGATTGTATGCATCTCTATGCCTGCACGTGATTACAGGTATGTATCATTCAAATTTATAGTTGTTAAGCCTTGTAGTCGCAACATTTACGTTGACCAACTAATACTAAAAGGGATGGGAAAGAATGATGCTCTAGCTGCTGATTTTGCCGCTTGAACAAATGATACTGCTTTTCTGGATATTATAGCAATTTGACCTATTAATTTTCTTTCGGTAATTTTCTGTGTAAAAGAAATCTGGAGTAAATTGTTGCCCTAAAACCGTTGATTGGTCGAGGCACCTGTTCGTTCAAAGGTAACTTTACTTCTGAAGAATTCGTTGGCGAATAGTTCAAAGTCGTGGATGATTACTCATATTGCTTTCCCACCATTGTAACGGCCAGGTAGTTTACACAGACGGCGTCTCCTTGTCATAACTTTGACAAAATTTTGAACTTGAACGTCCGTCTTGTTGTCACCTCTGTACTGGTATATGATGTAGTGGGAGAAAATATATTTTGTGCAAGGGTAGAAAATATCACTTGTCATGGTCATGAAGAAATTGCTCGTAGGAACTGACGATGGTCACAGTGCCGAAAGAAAGGTATGTAAAAGAAAGTTTCAGACGAAACTCTTGTCATAACAAGCAATCTGTTGAAACATGTTGCTAGCGACGCGCAAACGCCGTACCAAAACACTTTTAGTAGCGACTGTTCGCTATGTTTGGTTTAGATTCACTTGTACATACATAAATCAATCTACAACACTCAAAACGCCCCGTAAAGGTCCTAAGGCTATGTAATGGACTCATTAAGCTGATCTTGATCGGTTGCAATGTTCCAAGTATATTTTTCACCTTCACAAGCTTTCTGAGGCGCACAATGGCTTGAGAACAAGTGGCGACAACCATGGAATAGCAGGCATACCCTGCCCAGGCCAGGCGACTCCTTCTGTTGACTCTAACGTCAATGTCTTCTTTGTTCAGGAGAAAGAGCACAGTTGGCACGGTTCTTTGTGTAAAACCCACTCGGTAGTGGACGGGCCCTTAAAACGCTGACAGATTTGCAAGCCTGTACATGTGTCAAGTTTGTGGCGTTTTCACTGTTCCAGTACCTGTCAGGGTAGTGGGGATCTATTATAGATATATTATACCTTTTTCAGTTGCATTCTATCGTTAACTGATATATGTGTTGAAGAATTTTAGTGAGAGAATACATAATGTTCATGTTCATGTTCACATAGCAATCTTTCAATTATTTTTTGGATACATAGCACGAAGTGAAAAATTGTTTGGATAAACTACATGTAATTGGCAGGCAAGTCGGAAGAAGGGAAGGAGCACCATGCTAGAGCATGTAGGCACGTATTTGTGAGGACGCATATACATGTCCCCTCCTCTAAGAAATCTTTCCGTGGTAACGGCTAATACAAGGTGCAATTTTGCAGACAGGCCGCCAGGTGGCCGACACTCTGGTGAATCACTTGAAGTGGCTTTTCGCTAGCGCTGCAGGCCACGGTTCGTGGATCTAGAGTCCGAAAACACTCCAGATACCCTTCCTCACGTGGATCAAAGACGCCGCTCTGTGGTCGACCAGTTACTCAAGAACTTGTTCGAGAACGGTCGGCACCTTGAGGACCCTGTCAAGACGCTGTATCTTTCTTTGAGAGGTCACGTATTCGTCTCCCACACCTGCACGGGACAGCCGGCATCTCGGTAACTGGATGGACACCTTTAAGGCGTATTTAAGGTATTTCTACATCAAATTTCAGCTTGATTCAGCAAATTCATCAGTGCGATTCGTACTGCGTGTAACAAATGATCATCAACTGGAAAATACTTGCGCGCTTTCCCCCGAAATCGCCGGTTATTCTGAGTGGAAGAGCGTCAATTCTTCTAACTTACTTAGTTCGTCCAAAACGGTGCATCATTTGTTTCCTGCACTATAGAGCGTGCGTCGAGGCCGTAATCATCCCGTAAATTTCTCTTAATAGGCCCTTGCCGAGGCTAGTAGCTGTGTGTGTCATCATTGGGAAACTTCAAGAGTTGTCTTCAGTGCAAGACTTGGTAAACTCTTGTGAACGTTGATTCCGAACACGTTGCTGTTACGTACGTGCGATTCTACATTCCTGATGGTGCTTAAGATATAAGCATTTTTTTATATTAATCTTTCCAATGAATTAATAGTCTCGTAACTGTGTCATGTAAATCAGTTGCAATGTGTCCAGGCAGCAGCAGCCAGTATTTCCTAACTAAATTTTCTACTTCTAGTGAGGTCAGGAATGCATCACAGACTTCTAATAGGTTCCAAGGTAAAACTTTAAAGGAAACCAACAGTTCCTCTTTTCTCCAATGTCTATAATTAACTCACCTTTGATGGAGTGGATTGACCCCACCCCCTTTGTACGGTCCGGTGGCGTCCCTTGTTTACTCAGTATAAGCGCGCACCTAGCGGCACAACCGTGAAGCGTGCCGTTTCTATTTACAGTCACGGTGTGGTTTGCCGTTAACTTTTGTCACTGTTGTCGTATATTATATTACATCTTATTCTTGCAGAGTCAAATGAACGGCTCACAAATGCGATATTAGTTCGCAGCGTGATAAAATTTCCCCTTTAATCAAAAGAAAATCTTGGTTCTGCTTCCACCGGAAGCTTTCAATGCAACTGTTCAAACACGTACAAAGCTGGCCATTCATCTTGGATGACAGAAAGTGACTTTCTTTCAGAACATTCCTCATCCCGGAGAGACGACTGTACTCCGCCCACGCAAACACGTCCCGATTCTCAGTGTTAGGAAGTCTTTAGAGTTGAGTCAGCCGCGAAACTCTCTTTACGGGTTCCCGTTGCAAAATGAAGCTATCGCACAAAGGTTGCTTCTATCAACTTTGCAGTCGGCGCAATGTTCAAAGTGAAAGAATCCTCTTTGAAGACTTTATTGACTGCTATATATGAATATAAATCATGTACAGCTCCCGTCAATACAGGCGTGACTCGTGAGCATGATCTGGGGATATCCTTAAGCGGAGGGGTGGTTGGACAAGTACGTTGTAGTTTGAACCTACAGATCAATCCGACAGGTTGCAGTTCAACCTAGACCACGAATTCTTCCGCTTTTTAACGACTTTTGGGCGCAAGCTGGCCATATGCATATGATCTGTGCTACATTGCAAGTGCGGAAACAGCGTTCACAGAAAATGTTGAATTGATAAAACAATTGTTTAATTAAAAGAAGCTCTTTCTGCCGTTCATCCCGAATCTAGTCCAGGAAGTGTTATCTAACTAAACCGTCTTTCGGTCCTATTGAGGTCCAGTGACCGGGATGAGGCATCAAAGGAAAGCTTACGCCGGTGTTAAAGTATTACACCTGATGAAAGGCCCCATTAGGGTCACATACTGAAAGATCTAAATCCACGTCTTAACCACTAGCTGGCTGCGAATGCTTGACCTGATCATGAAGAAACTGCCGTGACCATGAAAGACCAGACTTCCGGCAGTATTAGCGAGCCCTAACGGTGAGAAAACTTGATGGAGTTGTGTTTGCTTGGAGGCTTACTCGTCACTGAGCATTTCAAGGTAGGACAAAAAAAATATGATTCTGATTTTAGATCTAGAGTATATAGGAAGGCCGCAGTTTGTGTAGAAATAATCTCCCTACCCAGCCAAGACTCCAGGATTGGTTCATGTAGATAATCTAAAAGAATGCCGACCGCAAACCACATCATGAGTAATCATTAATATCTATGGCTTATTCCAATTGAGAACGGGCATTCTGCCTGTCCGAAGGAAATGGTTTCTTCTAAGCATTCTTCATTATTCTACTAGAGGGTCGATGAACTTTCGACCGCCTTTGTACCCAACACACTGTCATCATCCACATGGCGTCAGTTCCGCCCCACTTGTTCTCTTGCTACGTTACAGAAATATCTTAATCACAAAGGAGATCGTTTGTACAACTTATGCATAGATATACATATTTGTGGTGTGTTTTGAGCATTCACATGGAAACGGTGATTCAAAAACCATTCATTAAATCTGCAGACATGATTTCAGATAACACAGTCAAGAAATTCATCGTAAACAATATCTCACAGAAAAACCTAATATTTTCATAATTTTCACATAACATCTTAGTTCATCCTAATATCGCCGTGATTGCAATAATGACATTTAATTCTCATTCCTTATATTTCAATTACACTGGTACAAAATGTAATGTAAGTACCCAGGTGGTAAGGATGTTTTATTCACGGTTCGTTTCAGGCAGACAAAATAGCCATTTTCTCCACGCGCGGCCTGCACAATGGCTATGTCCACTGTTTTGATGAAGTACTTTAGATTACGTTATCGTTTATACATGATATCTCCACAGGGAACGTACGGTTAAAGGTCGAGTGATAATGCAAATCATTTATCATAATCAACACTAATGGCGAAATGCCATTATCGTAACTTTTACTGAAATTTCCATCAAATTTGTATGTAATACGGCAAAAACTGTATATACTATGCCATTGTATGAAAGAAGCATAATAGTCGTTCAAATCCCATCTCTGACAGAAGAAGTTATATTGCATTCCGCGAACAAAACACTGCGAACACTTTGTGTTCTTTCCACAACGAAATCAGATCCCATCGAAGTCAAAAGGCAGTTACAGTATCAAATACATACATAGTTCAGATCTGTTCATCGCTGCTACACTATTTGTGTAATATACAAAGGCATTCTTTGGAAATGACCTATCACCTTCAGGTTCGCGCCCTTTGACCCCAACCTGATCTCCCAAATGTTTCCCGCCAACTTGCGTGTGTCGTGCCGTCCATCTCGGCTGGGTGGCTGCTGGGTAAACTCTCTCTCTCTCCCCTCCCCAGTACGGTGAACCGGCGGTTTGATTCCCCTGATTTATCTGATAGTGAAGCGGTCAGGCAGAAACAGACTATTAGTTCGAGCAGCTCGTGGATATTGGAGCAGCTCCAACAATGATGCAGCAGGTCCGATTAATCACTTCTGACGGGGCGTCTCAAAACGCGGGAGTTCCGCTTCTAAGTTATCAATGATGAATAGAAACTTTCCTTGCTCAGATTCCAACTTTCAAAAGTGGTTAACAGAATGAATGCGGTTCGAGACAAGCGATTCTTTACTCATGATACAGAGCCGGAAACAAGAGACACGAAAAAACGACAGATGGGTCTGCGTCCCGTAGGTTTGGGGCAAAGGTTAAAATGTACTTTATGAAAACCACTGATAGCCTACTTGTTCGACACAATTGATCCTTTTGACATGCAAAGGTTCTTCCTTCCTCTTTTCCTAACCATGTCCAGGTTCCTGTTTCATTTTGCTAAATATGTATTACTCACAGTTCATTTTGAAAAGAAAAGTCCTATGTCGAGTCATTTTTCATTATTAGTCTTAAAAGCCGGAGTTCCGTTGTGTGGCCATATTCTAGTGTCTTCACCCCAGGCTTTTCTTAACGGCTGTTCGCGTCTGATCAAGTAATAGGCACCTGTCGACGCGATGTCCCCTTGGAGACACTTCCTACCTTTGAAACGCACCGAGGTCGCTATGGAGCCCACACGGGGTGGATCGCCCCTGTCGCCGGGGGCTACTTTTGTCTGACCCGGGACCTGCAGGTGGGCGAGAGCTGTGCCTGTAGGGACCGAACAATAGCGACCCGGGACGCACGGTGCCAGGTTCCTACTGCGTCTCCCTCTTCTCCATTGAGTTTCCCAGTTTCTAATGGAAAAATATGCACCGGCAACGGATGTGGACCATCCTGGGATGTCACTAGTGTTCTGCGAAGCAGTGAGTCACTGGATTTCTATTATGAAGACGAGTTATATTTGGGATCATTGTTACTGGAGACCGATGTTGTTATGAATGAATGAATTTTGATTGAAATTTTCGCATGTGAGAATGTAATCCCTGTTTCTCAAAGCTTTTAGTTAACTAGTTAATGACGCAATAATTAAAGACCTTTTTAGAGCTCTGAAA
The DNA here is from genome assembly GCF_000003815.2 of Branchiostoma floridae. Lineage (NCBI taxonomy): Eukaryota > Metazoa > Chordata > Leptocardii > Amphioxiformes > Branchiostomatidae > Branchiostoma > Branchiostoma floridae. Next base: position 10,920,344 of record NC_049982.1, read on the forward strand.
CACGCAAAGTTTGATGAATTTGTTTCGTTCTGAAAAAACAACGCGAGGATAGAAACGAGGTCATCATGTGGGTTTGCTATTGTGCCATCCTATGGTTCAACGTGCCACTTAAGTGTTCCTATGCACTGTGAATAATTTAAAAGCGATCGGACGTGAATCAAATAGAAATGAATACGGGGGGTGCGGGGAGAGTGCAGAGACGAATGGACAGATGTCAGGGATGTGTATTTAACGCTGGAGGAGCTAACTCACTGGGTCATGTTACGAACTGGAGAAGCCAAGAGCTTTTGACGGAATTACCGCGCTAACCGATACCCTGAGCTGCTGACAGACGGCTGTAAAGAGTAAGTTATTGTGCCTATTGTGACATTGATAATCCTTTGGCGTCTTTCGGGGGAAACGTAGCTACGATGAAATGTATCCATGTCTATGCTTTAGTGACTTGCGAATAGGAGCATTTCTGCTTTCCTGGTACCACGGTAGAGCGTACAGGTAGGTTTCTTGCAATTGAGAACTCATTTTTGTTTGTTTGTTGAATCGAAAATTCCATGGACTCTCCTTTCAGTGTCATTATGGGCTTATATAGGATGAAGTAGAATTTGAGCTGCTCATTTTGTGGGTCGAGGATGACGCACTTTCTTGCGTTTTACGTTCGTTTCGTGCGGTTTGAAATAGGTGTCTGTTGTTGGGGGCTGGTCCATTAAGTTAATCGCTTTTTACGAGACTGGCTTATGGACGCCCGTTTTCCAATTTCATTTCACGACTTGTGTGTTTTCTTGGCCTTTTGGTACAATCGTTAGGAGGGGCGAATGGGCGAGTCACAATATGGGACTCACTTCACAGCGGCCGTAAATTTGAAGAAAATGGTGGAAGCTTCTTTTATGATGCAAGGGACATCTGTGCCCAAAGTTTGAGGGAAATGACAGCAGGGGTATAGCAACGAACGAGAAGCTAAGACGCCATTTTGTTCACAGTTGACTGGAATATAGACTGACTAAAACTAATCGTAGATGATACATTATTTATACAGGTTGCTGCACTGTAGTGACTTTGCTATACATCAATAATGAACGGCATTGTTATCGGTAGTTTCCTACATCCCTTTACGAGCGTTTATGACACTATATAGGCCATCAATAATCGAACGACGTCTCTAAGCCTGATGTCTGCGAGGGGCGTGCAATAAGTAATGGTCCTGATACACTTCCAGTCGTCTGATCTAAATGAAATTTTGTATGTGTAATGATTCATATCTCTATGGGTTATGTTGCAAAAGACAGCTCTGAACTAATTGTGGTTTCTGATTTACTGGTGTTTGAACTTAGTCAGGTGCGAAATGGACCAGGTGTGAAATGGAACCAGTTGAGTGTCTCGCAGTGATCCGGTTTTTGTATTTGAAAGGACGCACACCAAAGAAGACTTTTGATGAAATAAATGAAACTTATGGTGATGATGCCCCATCATATGACCTTGTAAAACGCTGGCATCCTGAATTCAAACGTGGCCGGAAGTCTGTGGAAACAGCTCCCAGACCTGGTCGTCCCTCTTGTGCCATTGATGAGGCATCTGTTGGAGGACCAACCTGGGGTGTCCTACAAAATCGGTGTCCAGAGCTGCATCAAACGATGGGAGAAATGCATAACTCTGGGTGATTCCTATGAAGAGAATGACTAATATCTGTGCCAAGTTTCATTAATCTCCTGCTATGGGAAATGGGTCAGGGCCATTACTTATTGCACGCCCCTCGTAGCTCCCCGCTGGATGTCATCAACAAAACTCTTCTTGAGTTCATCATTGTTGGGTATCACGGCGGGTTGCTATATTGAAAATGGTGTAATGATTATATTGAAAGACTATTTTGCAGCCAGCCATCGAAGCGATTAATAAATTAATAATTGTGACCTCAACTGTAACTATTTAATTATATAATTTGATTATTTATTCTCCAAAACTCAATGGTTACTTACTTGCAAAAGACATTGCAATGTCGTCAGAAAATTCAAGTTGTTTTGCATACCTTTTTCGGACTTGGCATCCGATGACATACATGCACGTGATTTTGTATGTACTTTCTTTGTCTTGTTCTGAATAATATGAATAATGATATATTAGGGGTCCAGACATGTGGTTGTAATGATATCAAGAGAACAATTGCCCCTGTCACATCAGGTATGTATATACTATGGGTGCACAACTAAAGGCTGCTACATGCAGAAGCAAAAAGCAAAATTGTTGGAAAAAAAGTTGAATGAACTTTGTGTGAAGCAAGTGGTTCCGGAATGATGATCCAAGACTCGATACTGTGGAAACAAAATGGCGACTGGAGAATGTTGATGAAACAGATAACCTTCTGTCCGCCATGATGGTTCCCACACCACCTGTTAGCACACGTCTTTCCATGGGAGACTTCCTTTTCTATTGTCACCAAACTTTGAGAACAATCCTTCACAAATATTATGAGAAAAACAAAATACCCATACGATATGATGTTTCAATAGAAATGGTAACAAAAATGACTGTAACAGCTGAATTTGGAAGTGACTACGTAATTATAAGAAAATCCCGAGATTTCGCAGGAATGCAACATTACCACCCGTCTTCCCACAGGGAATTTCAAAAGGATGGAATAGAATTTCCTTTCAGACAGATTATCTCCACCAGGAGTTTGTTTCCCTGCCCTCCAGTCATAGCAGCGGTTGTTTTGGAAACAGGCGACCTGTAGGTGAGCTGGAGAGGTCTGACTTGTTCAGAAATAATTGAAATTAGCAATGTCTACATTATTACAATGTGTGGATGGGAAAACAAGTGCTTGATCACCATTTTGCCCAAACAGAATGGTCGAGGTATTTCGTAATCCTCATCTTTATCCTCTTTAATGCTCAAGATGACGTCAGTTTCAATATGGAGCCTTGCATCGGTCGCTAGGAACAACAGGACTTCTCTTTGTGAAGGCGGCCTTTTTGGATTTCTATGGTAGAGCGTGGTATTGTGGGATCGTGTCAATAAAGCGACCCTTTTTTGTGACACTGCTCAGAGGGCAGGGCATTGTTCCGAGGAACGCTGTTATTGCGTTCCTCTTTCTCTCCGCTTCTGGTAAGGCCACTCGGTACCACCCCAGAGTCAGAACGCCTTCTCCTGACTAACTGTGCAGGGGTCAATATTTTGAGGGACGTCTACGCGCACATCTGGGCACCTGTCTCTCGATCTTGCACTGCAACTGTGTTTTATTAACGACAGTCCTCTTCGGTAAGTGTCGTTTCACTATATATCAAAGCGAGCTAGTCAGTTTTTGTTCAACGCGACTAGATAATTTCAACGTCACCCTTCGTCTGTAGCCACCGTGGCTTTTCGCTGCCATTTAAAAGGGGCGGCAGGTTTAAACATACCTTTTGATGGAAAGTTTTCTCCACAAACGAAAAAACAACGGCTACAAACCAAATACAAACGCTTTCATCGTTTCCTCATTTGACACTTTTCTTGCGTGGAGGGTTTGTCACGTAATGGGACGATGATGTGCCGACAATGTTGACAGAGACAAACGTTGGTCCGGTTTGCACAACTCCTGTTTTGGTGTGGCCGCACAGACGGCTCATCGTTTGGTCGTTTGTCAAGAAGTCGTATTCACAGCTGTCAACAGACCGCCCTCTTGTGAAGTGTCCCTTTTGTGTCTTCACTTTTCATCTCAGACCGTTTACACTGCGTGCATTTCTGTTTGGTAGCCGGTCCAGTTCTAGCCTGTGTTGTGGGATTCTCTGCTATTCGCCCACTTTACGGTGATCAAATAGACACAAGGCGTTAACCTTTGCGTGTTTTGCTAAAAGTAGCAAAAATAAACCGCGTAGATCTGGGCAAGAACTGACAACGCGAGACTTTTAAGTGTATTTGAATTGATTTATTATCACTTACAAAAGAAACGCACACCTACGTCGGTATGTGAGATATTCCAAATGACGTACGGAATTCCGTAATAATTCGAGCTCTTCATTCCCTGTAACATTTTATTGGCAGTATGTGTCAGTATCAAACATGAAATTACTTGAGTTATAAATTTTGCCTTAATTTGATGATAGCCGACTTTTTTGGCGTATTACGAACGAGTGTAAAGTTCAGCAAGATGGCAGACAGCCTAATCTCCCTACAATGCAGACGGACTGAGCACGCATTGATGCGGAAGATGCACACTCATGTCGTCTGGTTCTCCCGGGTCGTTTTCGAGCCACAGTGACCAAACTGTAAGGGCTTCAGACCAGCGACTTAGTTGACTTAACGATCGTGTCCTAACGCGGTACTCAAATAGGTCAATGATCTGAGTCTTCACTGATCGATGTCCATTATATATTTAAAGCGATTGAAACCGGTGAGCCCGATTCCCCTTACGGCTATTAACGACGTCTTAAATCATCTTGACATCTTAAGACCAGCCTTTTGACCGGTAGATCTTCCGTTCATGGACTAGAGGCGCTAAAAAGGAGACGGTTTGACTTTGAGAAAACTGAGTCTTATCTTTTTCTCGTCTCCCGGTCGGTATATCGACTCTTTGTTCCTCTTCCATTGTCTGTATTGTCCGTCCTCCCGCTGTCTACCTCCCTCTTCAAATTGCAGCATGCGCAGTTCGTTGTAGCACATTTTCAAAATCTCAGCCAAACGTAACAGGGGTACCGTACTGGAATTTTACCGTACAGTGTTTCAAAGGTACCGTCCAATGAACCGTATGAAGAGTATCAGCATGATCAACAACGTCTGTACGCCAGAGGCGTCTTGTAGTCGTCTTCTTGAAGGTCCTAACAAGTCTCGAACGGATGTGCCGCCCGAAGCCATGTCACATTATACACTTGCGATGACAAGATAATACGCCGCGTAAAATTTTATCCGCAGGCATGTGTAACTTCAAAGATAGCCTCAACCCACATGTAATCCAAGTCTTTAATTTCATGTCAAAGGCCATGAGTTCAAAATGTCATTGTTCTTAAAGGGCTTATATCTTCCGATCTGTCTTGTGTGCAGTGAACTATAAGAAGTTAGTCCTACGGAATTGCAATGCTCTGTTCGTAAAATGGCGGTGGTCAGCAGCAATCACGTTTCTGATTACAAGTGTTGTTAGAAAACAACAGGACCAGCATTTATGATAAGTAAACTGGGGCACACGAGTTTCCATCTTCGTACAACCGCTACCTTCTTAAAGACTTCTTCATATGGTTTGGTACTATTTCCCAAGCAATAATCTCATTGGAAGGGAATATTTCTCCAACCTCCAACACAGATATACCCCTACCTACTCGTATGTGTAGTGTCGTATCCAAGGAAAGTCACGGTAAATGTATCCACAGGATAGTCGGAAGATATGAGGACGACTCAATTAAATCATTAGACTTTCGTCCTTATTAGCAGATAAAACGATAAGCAGCCAAATGGGGATCGTGCAAAATACAATGTTTTATCTCAAGGTCTAGCCGTAGGCCGGAAGGTAATCCATTAGCTGTGCTCTTATTGGTCAGATTGACCATTTGAATTTTCATCTGCCATACATAGAACAAAATTTTGAAACAATGCTTTTGTTTTTCAAAAGCTGTGTTGATTGATTTTGTTGAGGAGAATGCGGATATATTTCAGAAGATCCCTACTGGGTAATTATAGAACCACCTGTCCCTAGTACAGTTTCTATTCCCACTAACCGTTTTCCACGCTCTACATATCCCGACGTTACCTTCCCACGAGTCTGACTTCCCGCTTAGCATCCAAAATCCCATAAAACCCTTCTTTTTCAAAGGAGTTTCTTTGAGGTCATGGAAAAACCAACACCGTTTTCACGCCCCACGATTCGGAACAGCCAGCGAGACCTGAAATTGATACAAGCGCACTCCACATCGATACACTTGTTTGGACACGGCGAGAGGTTCAGAAAGTGTCTAAAGGCGGCGCAGTATTTTTACCCGCCTTCTTTGTTTGATCTAGGAGCGTGTCCGAGATATCACAGGGCTCTCGTGTTTCTGTAACCGTCTTCTTGGAGACTTTCACGAGAAAAACAAGGGCGGTGGAATTGTTGTCCTCCATAATATGCATTGACGTGGAAGTTGTACGTCCCTATATTATGTCACTGGTCTATTAAAGCTTAAGTTTTCGTATGAAAAATAGACAATCAGAACTATATCTTAATTCAAATTATAACGTCTGTAGCACATATGAAGATATCACCATTCTTGTAATTCTAGACTCCTCTCTTCGAGGTGGGTAAGGTATGTCCTCCCTTTGCTACTTTAAGTTGTAAAATTACATTGAGTTACGACAATCAAGACAAGTGCAGTGTCATCTACTGAAGTGATAAAAGCAAGAAAATACCAGACCTTGAGGGAAAATCACGTTTTTGCTGACACTGGTTGTATATTGCGAGAAAGAAGAACAAGAAAGTGACAACAACCCCTTTTGTTTTCAGCACCCGGCACGGAACAGTATGGGCAGTCATATATTAACTGCTCTCTGACGTTTTTACTGATGTGGAGCATGAGAACAGACGGTCAGTAACTGTGCCCTTTATGAGATGCAAACCCGCCATAAAAAGGCCTCGCTACACAGGAACTTCAGAAGAAGCGGTGTGGCCAGTGTTTACCGCCGAACGAAAGTCGTTATCACCCATCTTAGTTCAATATTTACACGGCACTCGTAAAGGTGAGAAAGGTGGCTACACCGCGGCTGTTGTGTAACACACTGCAGGTAGCGCCCCGAGCTAAACCGCGGGTTCGCGCTGTGGTTTCCCCGTATGTTGTAAGTACACATCGCTTGATAGCTAGAGTACCTGTCTTTCATTTCATAATGGCCGTTTTCACAGAAGGTGATTGCAGGTGTAGACTGTATCAACTGGTCATATTTCGAATGGGAGAAACTTGACGAGAAGGCATAGTGTTGCCAATGACTTGGTAGTTTTCTGGCTATCTGTGGGAAGTGAGTTTCAATAATGTTCTATGTTAGATTAGCCTTAAGAATAGTAGTTTTGGCCTATCCGTACATACCGTAGTCAACTGATAAGGCTCATTGCGACGCATATTGCAGATGACGGCCTACATTAGAACAGAATTAGTTTCTCGTCACGCCAGGTATTGAACAGATCAGTTATTGTTAACGTCTTCTAAGCTTAGCGAATCGTGTCGAGTTTTGAGGGCATTGCACCTTCTTTTCGCGTTTAGGTAGATCCCTAGAGGGCTAAAGGTATGCGTTTCCGTTAACACCAAATATGTTCTTGGGGCCATGAAATACCAGGTGAGGATCTTCAGATTACGTCCGACACCTGTGTCATATCTTCAGGGATACGTTAAGCCGGTACAATTACTCTCATTTGGAGCCACTCCTTCCGTGGATTAGTGAAGTGAATGGAAACGGCTCTCCGGGCTGTACCCTGTAATTAGTAGGTAAGATGTACTGTACTGTACGGAGAACCAAGGCCGTGCAAAGTGCAGAGAGCTGGGGCTACAATTTGTCGTTAAGATTGCGAGAATGTCCTGACGTAAAGCTGAGCTAAAAGTCTTGTCATGAATTTTTGAGGATTTTGCATTGCCAGAACCTACAGTAGTTTTGCGTCAAAAGTTTCCATATAGAATCTTGTTATAAGGTCAAGCTGGTACAGGTTCGGTCACAAAATGAAGTAATATACGCCAGGGATAGCAAATTTCAAACTACTTAAAGAGGTTCTTGGACACTTCATGGGCAACTTCGCTCTTCTGTCCGTGGCCGTCTGCTCTAACCACATTTCTGACCCCAAAATACAGAAAGGCCGTTCTAGGGCACCGAGTCGGAAGCTCGTCTTTGCCACTGTTTGTGTTTTTAGAGACGCTAGTGTAATCTCAAACCCAACGAACCGTATTAAAGAGTATTAACGTAGTACATTGAATCCAGAAAAGCCTTAGAGTAGCTTTTACAAGAAATGTTTGAACATCTGACAACGTTTCAATATTGTTGATGATTTAGATTTATCAAGTCCCAAGGAAAACATTGGACACTGTTACACGTCTGAAAAGCTATTATACAGGGATAGAGTTTTGCTTGTACAGGCGAAAACGTCTTGTATGTTTATGTTGCAGTTTTGTTCCACCACGGTTGGCTGCGCTCGTTGCTTTTACCCTTTTCTCGCTCGTGTATATCCGTGTCTTATTACAACAAGCAGGTCTCTCTACTTTTGTATTTCACACTTCAACGGCCTAGTACAGTCGGATCATTCTTCTAAACCTGGGGCAATTACTCCTTTTATCGACGTTCTTTCTCTCCGTCCTTGCTAAGTTGTGCTTTGTGGTGGTTCTTTTAATACCTGTGTAAATTTACCGTCTAAAACTGAACACTACACTAGGTTTTTGTAACATGGAAACCCAGCAATGCATCAAGGAGTCTTTTGTTGGTACACGTTTCTTGTAGTTTCCTGAGATACACCTGTGACTATAATGCACGGATTTGCGCCGCGGGATTCACGATACATGCATGTAGCTTACGGGTAGCCATGCAGACATCTTTGGGCTGCTAGGATGCAAAGGTTATCAGGAATGTGAACTATTTAGAGTTTTTGCCGTTAACATAAACATATACGTGTGAATGGCAGCAAAGTAATGTGAGACGTGTGGTTATATCTTTGTGGTTTATGATATGCATCGCAGTAGACCACCTCTAGGGGATAGGCTTGCCACAAATTTGGACGGGTATCTCAGACGACAGAGTACCCCTGGTACAGCCGTCGCAATATAGGTGCACGGTGAGCTACATACGTGGGTTACTAGGGCACCGTGTACATGTACATATACAATACAGCACCCCCTCCATCGCGTAATGGGTATTTTATGACTCCATTCTACACACAACAGCCAATGATGGCCCTCCGACGTCACAGAATGGTGTTCGGTTGACCTGTCACATGACTAAGTTACCAACTCCCCGATTTGCAGTCGACAAAGGCGTAATAGGGTCAAATATGATATTCGTTACCATTGGTTTGCCATTTGACCCCTGAAACGGAGATAGCATCCCGCCCACAGCACACTTGACTGACTATTGTACTGGTCTTTTTCATAGGTGACTTCGTCTTTGCGCAGTGAGAGGTAGAACACCTTTGATCAACAGACACAGGACAGACCAAGGACTCTGTGACTGAGGAAACCGTGAAGTAAAGAAAGCATTGCTTTGTGCAAGCATCTGGTACGTACGACATATCAATTTTTTGTAGCCTGGTTAAAGATAAAGCCTAATGAATTAAAAACAATTAAAACGCAATCGTGGCATGCTAGCATTTGGTGCATGGGTGTCGGCCGTCAGTCAGCAATTAGAATCTGCCACGAGGAAAGGCCGGATCAGAATACATCAAACCCCTTTGCGGATCGTACCCGTCATTATGTCTTATAACTTGCATTTGATAGCATGTTTATGTTAGTTACACTATTGTCCACCGAGACAAGTAGACAACCGTATAAGGTGCAGTACCAGAGGATAATGTCATTGACTAGTCGAAAGGAAAATTTAAATTTCAGCCGTTGTTGAAGCTTGCCATGTTTGCCCATAAGACCTTCATTTTTCACTTGTCACTGCACGCCACAATGTGTGCACCTTCGACATTTTACCCATATTGTCTGCATGACCGTGGTTACGTACGTGTCACTGATCATGAACTCATAATCTTCACTAGGCTATGATTAAGCTTTTGAGCACACGACTGTAAACGTTGTGATACGCCTTGTGTATAGGTAGGGGAGGGGCAAAATGCACGGTGCAAATGACTTGCCCTATTGTTGACTTTCTTCTCACATTCTCTCACGTCTTTAACTTCACCTTCACTTCTGGTGGATGTCTTCGTGTTCAAAGCCTGAACACCTTCCATTCACACAACGGAGATGGCCGCCTTCAAACTGTCTTGGTTTGATAAATGACTTCAGACGACGTACGTGACGAATTACCAAGTTCACTTGATCATGTTGCAATGTTGTAAGACACATGGTCATTACATGTGTACCAGCCCACTTCATGGCGACAGGCGGAGGGCCCTTAAGGGTTATGGATTGGATTATTGACCCAATATCCTTTGTAAATTGTGTTGACTCGGAGAAAAGTGTGGCAATTTGAGTCGAAGTGGCCTTGGCTTCATGCCCTGGTTGTTACTGAGAATATCATCCCTCGAAAGAGTTGACAATACTCCTCTTTGTTCTGATATTGTATTCCAAAAAAAAAAAAAAACGCAGCTTCTAACCATCTTGATTGTTCAAGACATCGTTGGAAATATTATTCATTAGAAACACGTCAATCATATGTCCATGACATGAATGCACGATGTATTACGAGCGAGCAAGATTTCAGTGTTTGGCAAAGACTTACATGCGTCATTCCTTGCTCAAATAACAGACAATTCCTTTGTATTGTGTAGTTGATGACAACTGACTTACCAAGGATCATCTGTTGACGATACTTTGACGATACTAGTATTTACATACTTGAAGAGACTATGATACACTTTGCAACGTTAATCAAAAGTATGCAGAAGTTACATTAGCCATTAGTTACCGCAATGACCAGGGAGACTTTGTCGTTACCAGGTGATGTTGAATATGACAGTTGTTGAGAAATCGCACGAATGTGGGCTCAGTGGACCTTTGAGAAAGTTTTGTTGATTCGTCACGTCTTTATCTTGCACCTGCCACAACAATCGGTGAAAAGTCACAGTTTTTCTGTCAAACATGAACATTAGTCGCCGTGAAATATTGGAGTTTGACGTCACCTCTAACATTCAGGGGCGTAAAGTCAGAGTACGGGATACAGGCATGATTTTTCATAGCTCTCACATGAATGAAATTTAGTGTTGGGCAAAATGGATGGAATAACTCAAACTTAAGGCTTATTAAAACAGCTCAGTCTCAGTAACGTTAGTTATCGTGTTGTAATTATATTTTCACAAAACAGGATAACGTTGGGGCGTTACGTCTGTCCGCTGTTTTGTAAACATCAAATGCCACAGTTATCAGACTGTTTGTACTCGGTACAACACGCGAATTACTTTTAGTTGTTTGCTCACGACTGCGTTTTTAAGCTCGACCTTCAAACTAAATCTTCCTGCTACCCTTACATTCCCCACAATATTATTATTGATAGTTACATCACACGACTGAATTCTATCAAGCATTTTGATTTGGTATTTGTCAAAAGGATTTAAACTTTTAGGTTTACTTATGATTTACAGCGCCGCTGACGTCAGATAGGCGCCAAGATATAACACACAGCTCCAATAGACGTAACAGATCCGATACTGATCGTGTTTCAGAGTTTGATAAGGCAACTTGGCATAAATCAAGCTTACATAACAAAGCCGTTGTCTTGATACAGGTAATATGTCGAATGTTCTGTATCAATCTAATGGCTTTTTTTCTTACATGTCGTATTTTTATGCCATTTTTACGCTAAACCGAAGTACGTTTCATTGAGTAGATGATTTGACATCAAATTTGTTGCCATTGCATTGTTGATAAGAGCGTTCAAGTCACGTAAGAAATTCGACTTATTTTTTCACGGCCATTTTACCGTTGCTCCTTTAACACACCTAACAAAAGCCGTTGTCCTCTCTTCTGTCAACATGCCTTAGGAGGGATTTTGCAGAGAAAAGAATTTATCATATAAATACATTTATCGCGGCATATCTAGCACAAAAGCCTGGGCTTAGCGACATTCTCACAGAAATCCCCACCCTCAGCCTGGCGCAAACACCGGCTGCTATAATGGGCTAGTTCGTGCGATACGGGATCCTATTGTCAACACCATATCCCTTCCTAAATCCCCTAATATACTCTATAAAGCTAACAAACAGTCGCGTGCACGGAGATTTGGCGCAGGTACGTAAACAGGTAGCCGTGCTGTGAGCAGGTAAAGTCACGCGGTATTTGTGGTGGGGTTTTGGAATCCCAAGACTTCATAGGGGGTAAACAGGTATGACCGTGGTAATCCCTTCTTAGCGCTTTGTTCAAACTGTCACTTCAGGTGTACAGGCAACGACTTTATTGACAATCAAAGGTGTACAATGTACATGTCACCTATTCTGCAACTGAGTTCCACTAGTGCAGTGTTAGTGAATTGTGATAGTTGGGAATAAATCCCATTAAAGTTGCATAAAGGCACGAAACGAGTCTAGATATGGCTTGACTTTAAACGATCAATCATTTTGTTAATGCCCTGCCAGGTGTTTATTTACCTAGGGGTAGAATCAAGGAACTCGACCTTAAAAATGAAAATATGCCATCGCTGCACATTGTTCTGAAAGAACAACATAGTTTGTCTGCTTATGAGGCTTGGTGTCGCTTTGCTTTGCTATTTATTAAAACTATTAAGTATGTAGTTTGGTACGGATACCAGCCTAATTTTTCTATACTATCGTTTGGCACAGTTGTAAATAAGCTTGTGTAAATTCTCCTATCCTACTTGGATAGGAGAATTTTTAATTGCACCATTTTGAAGTCTATTCATAGCACATACAGCTCAAAATCATTCGTATATATTACAACGCATAACGTTTGAACACTCTATCATGTTTGACTCCAAGGCAAGACCCCATAGGTCCTTTATATTGGTAATTATATTCCTAGTTCTGTGATATGATGTACTGTGACGAATTTAAAATGCAGAGTGCTGGGTATGTCTATTGTTAAAATAGCGGTGCAAAAGTTTGGCAGGTGTCCGCAAAATTAAACACAATGAGAATCAAGACCGTGTCCTGGGGGAAGGCAGGTGAAAACAGAGATGATAACGGTGCTTTAAGCGTGCTCCTTTGTTGTTGACCGTTACTTAGGTCAGATAAAATACGTAATTGTAGGTATATGAAACCAAAGGCGCAACACGGGGGGTTGACAAATCCAGTTGGCCACTTTTTGAGATAGAAGTGTAGAAATATACCATATAAATGGTGTTAAGATACACCAAGGACGTCTTATATAACGTCCTTGGATACATGCTGCAATTGAAATATTACTAAAATGGAATCGGAATTATCATGAAGAAAGCCAAAGGTCAACAGTGAACATTCGATGACTCCACACTCTTGTTTTCTGAAAATAGTTACAGCTTAATATTGCAATAAGATCTAGCCACATTTTGGTCTTGCAAGACCACAAAAGTTAGATACAAGTACCCAATTAGCTCATTAATAAGACACCATAAAGCATTTTACCAGAAAAAAGGTATAATTTGTTGTGATTTTGAATTCAGAGACACAATTGTGCTCTAAATAGAAAAGTACAATACCCTGTTGTTGAAGCTAACAACACGCCGAGGGCTTGAAGTTTACACTGCAGAACACTTGAAAAGGTTGATTTATGTTTAATCAAGGGGAGATGATCTGTAACGAGGTAGTTAAAATTCACACCTGTGAAATGTCATCCTGGATTTAGTGGGTCGCCACACTTGATATTATCGTCGTCGTTATCAGGACAAAGGCCCAGCCGCAATAAGATATTGCCGACGGACTGTTCCATTGAACAATCCCTTGAGGAGGGATCAGGAACGTTTTCAAGCCAACTCACACACCCCAATTATTTGATGATTGTCAAATATACCTGATATTTTCTCTATTTGACATTTGAAAGGGGCGGTTGGGAATCTCGAGTAAGATAAAAAGGCACCGTATAATGCAGCTAAAAATAGGTCAAGACCAATGAAATGCATGGGAGGAGTTATTCATTAAGAGAAAAGATCTTGTAGGGATTACTATTGTTTAGGTTTTTCAAAGTGTGCTGTATGCGTATCTAGTGGCGACATCTGGTGCTAAAGTCATCTTCCTTTCAAGATCAGAGATCATCAGTGCTTGAAAGGGGTTGAAGAACAGGTTCAACATCCAATAAATCCATAAGTCATCAAGTACCCCTGAAGAACAAACAGTTCGATAAAGACTGTATTTGAGCTGCATGTAAACAGTCGTTTGTAACCTTTGATTGACCTTTGCACACCATTTATGTTACCAAGGACAACGGATATACTGTCAGACGATGGAATGGAGAGGCGAAGTAATTTTGGCACGTAGGTCAGATGTCACCGTCTGTTTACCTCTTGTCAACTGTTTGTTTGTTCTACGTCACAATGGTGCAGGAGATGCTTCCAAATATAGTTATACTGCAATTAATTACACGTGTCCTACATGTGGGCGTGAATGTACATTACAAAAAGCGAGTTGTAGACTTTTGAGTATGGCAAAGAAAGACGAAATGTTGTTTTCCATTGTTCTTCTCTTACATGGCTCAGTTTTCCTATAAATCATACACAATGCTCAGAAATAAAACTTTGGCGTTTTGCTGCTGTTCTAGATCTTCTACATCGTACTACATATCGACAGTGTCGTTGGGGATGTGAACATGTCTATGCTAGAATGTCTATGCAGATTGATGTCAATGCTTGATAAGCAATGTTGAGTCACGCGGGCACTCTGCTATCGATACTTCTTCAGAGTCAAGAAGCGTGTCCCGGGCAGACCTCTGAGTTAACTTTTCAAAGTTTGCGGAAAAAATCAACGCCGGAAGCCGGGGACTTCTCGGTCGGTGACACTGAATGCGGGACTACATTTCGGTGGCAGACCGCATTCAGTAGACCGTCACATCTACACAGCGAAACAAAGCGGATCTAATATCTTAGATATTTGTTTGTAGTTTTGTGTTGTGTTCTCTTGCCTTGGGGATGTTGAAAGAAGCGAGGACGAAGTGAACACGAAAAAATTAAATCTATTCACGTCAAAAATACATTGTATTTTTCATTGAAATCGTCACTATGTTATCCTCTTAGACTCTAGCAGACAATTTTGCTATTGTGATTAAGTTTTAAAAGATCTTTATTTTTCGTTTTAAGCCATTCCTTCTAACAAACACCGTAACTGGAACTTGCCTTATCAGCCTGGGGACATCATAAGTTATCGAGTCATCTCATCATTACGTCATATCCGTGCCTTGACTTCTATGCGAATTAATGAAACAAGGACAGTTCGCAAGCTCTGTTGATTTTACTCATTGCTAAGGCTGTTATATCCGACCTTGATCAACATCCGCTGGTGTGCCTTGCACCTGTGTAAAGTTTAGAGAGTCGAGTACCAACCGTTAGACACTCTCTTATCTTTAGTCCATTTTAAAAATCAATTCTGTCCGACTTAATCCTTCAAGGTTACAAGGTGTGCAATAAGAAGGAGGTAATTGACGTAAGAAAATACGTCATGTTGGCCGTGGGAATCGGCAGGCATACCCCGTGTATGCTGCTGTAACATTAGTAACTCAATAAATGCGCCCCTTGTTCTGATACCTACTCCTCCGCCTATGTTGGTATCATTACTGTTTGCACTTCTGATCAACGGTTAGCTGCATAAATACAACTATTTGCATACGGCAGGTGTAACACCGGCGTAGATCGGTCTTGCACTCTAACTCAGAAATCATCATCATCATCCCATAGCTTTAACTCAGAAATGACGACCTTAAAGATCCGATATGAAAGCTACAGAAGAACGTGTTAAATGTGAGATAAAATCCCGTTTTAATCATCGAATGGTAAACAACTGGAAGGTTTGTTATATAGGACATGTCAGACAGAGGCGTTCCCACAGAAACACGCTCCCCTCTTGAGATTGCTCTGATTTTGACCTTAGACTGACCGTTCCTTTGATTGGTGTATCGATCAGGACCGTTATGGTGGGCAAATATCAGGCATATCTTATCAACGTTGAACAATCCTTCTGTTCAACGTCTGTAGAAAAGTAGAAAAACATCGTGTTCGTACTTTGCCCCGTTGTCTTATCGGAATTAAGACACTTCAAAGGGATTCCAGACATTTGCGGTTATCACTGATTAGCACATTTGTTTGTAAACGTTTAATGGAATAAAATGGCCTTTAAAATCTTGATTTAATAGACATCTATGATTTGTATGCTTCTGTAATGGAAGAAATGTATGAGTTATCACAGGTAACAATGGTTGCGGAGATACCGTCAACAAAGTGCTAATGGTCTGCCCCGTTGACTCTATATCTAACATCTTATCTCCACCGAAATGTCAAGCAAGACAGTTTGCGGGTCCGCCCTTCCTTCGTTTGCACTCACCTGTTGAGTACCTGACATCAAAGAGCCGCCGCCCCTTCAGGTGATGGCTGTGGTGTGTCATTTGTAGTGACAGGATTGGACCGTTCCATTTACACGGAAATTTACAATTTTCTTGAAATTCTAATCCCTTCTAATTTGAGTTTTTTCTTAAATTTTTGGCTTATTCATTACAATTTGTTTCCAGGCGCCCTGTCTTCCTCTAAGATTACTGATCACTCTCTTCCTATGATGCACATTTGCTGTCACCCCTCAAGCATACATCACAATGGGATCTCCCTTAACACTCACCCACGTACCAGTGCAGGTATACACTCACATATACACACACTAGTATGGGCCCTGATGTATGCTGTAATGTCGTAATCTGCAGTGCAAACGTTGACCAAGGTGGGAGGACATGTATTAACGACTCACCTGTTCTTCCACACCCACACGCAGGTGTCTAAGCGACGTGCAGGTAACACGACTACACACCTGTGGATACAGAGTTTGCAGAGGACTGCTCGCCATACGGCATGTGACAGCACAATTACCGTGGGATCGACTGATTTTCTCAAGGTAAGTTTGTACTGTATTTCTGATTATGTTCACACGGACATTAGGTTAATTACGGCTTCAATGTTTTAATATAATAGCTAGTGATATGTGTTTTCGGGGGCAAATATGTTAAATGACGTTATCTACTGTGCGTTGTTTTGTGTCCATGTGTTACGTTAAGTAATGATGGGCAATCGCTGTCACTTGCAAATATTGATAGCATCGCTTAACTGGAGACCCAAAGCGTACTTTAAGAAGCATCTTCGTAGGTTTGCTACGTTGCAGTGATTGCCAAATGTTTATTTCGTATAGAATTCGAGTATACGTTGGACGGCTTGGTTATATATAGTAGTATGTAAATTACTAGCACTGCATATGATCAGATCAGCCCATCGTGCTATCAAATTTTGAATGTAGAAACAGAGGAACTTATTCACCATCAAACACCGTCAGCTATTCGACAGTAACAAAGAACAAACACGATAAATTCTCCCGCTACACCGCACGGCCACCGGCCTCAGGCATAAATCTGCCAATCACACATTTTTTCACGCGTTTTGTCAAAGCAAGCTTCTTGCTGGGGGTTGTTTAAAATCAGTGGCATGGTCTCCCCTGAAGGTGCGTATGTTAAGGCTATGATTGTTTCCTCAGTAAAGGGCGGCTCCCCTCGGCTTACAATTAACTAACATACTTAAAATGATAACTACTATGGAAAGGGTTATCTTCAAATGCTAATCGTATGTTGCTCAAATGCTGTCCTCTAAAGTGACGACTACTCCACGAGTCTATTTTGGGTGTGAGCTTGTTTGAATAGGACGGTGGGGGCACAGCTTTCTGTGTGTAATTGGATTAGAAGCCACAACAAATTATCCAGCTTAGATTCAAATCATGGCTACTGTGTAGACAATCCGAGGAATCTTAAGGGTGGAGATGACCTTTACAAATCTTTTACCGTCTGCGATTCAGATTTACACCATAATATGTCATCAACAGAAATAGAATTGAAATCAGGAAGTGTTTGCCTTGCGCCCCCTTCAAAGACTGTTCTTGGGAGAAGCAGTCGGTTTAGACAAATAGTCAAACATGTTGAGTCATGCAGCGTGCAAATCGTACCTGTGAAACGTTTTCTGTTGTTGTCTCGAACAACTCATCTTCTTTTGCGTCAGTCAATAAATGCTGTCTAACGTTTAATATGACTGCATCTATTTATGGGACTGACGTCACAGGAGACACCCTAACAAATAGAAGCATCTGCTTGTTAGTCATGACTTCTCACGCTACACAAAGCCCGGAAACATTACCCTCCCTCCACAGGAGGTAGTGGTGTGGGGTAAATGGCACGGATCTAATATAAAAGGGTGCATGAGCTGGTCTTGTTTGGGGGTAGTTAGCGAGGATACGTCTCTGCAGGTCATCTCCAAGCAGATCCTACGGCAGCATAAGATGGTATCAAAAGCTGGCCAAAAGAGTGTTGTCGGTCTAGGAGCGTGAATTCCTAAGCTGGTTACAGTCCTTTACCAGCATTTGATACTATTTTATGCTGCCGTTATTATCTGCTTGGAGATTACCCACAGGCAGGTAGCGCTGGTTGCTTCTTTATATCGTTATAATTCTTAAAATGATGAGAGAGTTAAACTTTCATATTGCTTAATACTATGAACGTTATAGCTTCAAGATGATGACTAAGCAGGTTTGAAAACTGCCTAGATTTCAAACATATAAATAATCCTTCTCCGTCTAACAAACTTTACACAATGCGTGCGATATCATATTACTTCCTTTAAGCAGTGGCTATGAAATATTTCTCCCATTGTCGAGCCAGGCATGTTCGTGCTCTTTGCGGCTGTGAAAAATGGTCATATATCACCCCCGTAACTATGCCAAGGTTTGCTTTCCCTCCCCGTGCGTTATTGTTCCCTCTTCCTTACTCTGCTAATGTTTCGTCAATAGCAGAATGGACGCCCCTCACATCAAAGGGTAGGTTGGCAGTTCCGCTTCAAGGCAACGTTTAATAGTTTGGCGAGTAATGTTTGAATGTTTACCTCGGTAAATATGGAATACCAGACGTTTTGAACGGGGGATGTACATAACGTGAGACAGCGGGTCAGGGGGAGGCTGGGTGGTCTCCTCCCGCTGTTTTACGGTAAGTAACAGAAGAATAGTCACAACAAAGCTGCATGACAGATTGACTGATTGACACTTAAGATTCAGCAGCGGGTCAGACAGTGAGAAAGTGGTGCTGCAGGTGGTAAAAGTTGGGTGACAAATGACTGTCCAGTTTTACGGCGTAATGGCATGATATTTGCGACCTGTGTGGGAAAACACCTGAGTGAGAATTGCAGTAGTCTCATCTTGTCATTCTACTTAAGAATTCCACCTTTATCTACGAGCATAAAATTTTCAAAGATGACGAGCATTTTTTTTTCATGTAAAATGTTGGGATGTAAGTTTAAGGCGACTGAAGCGGAACAAAGGCCGCCTTGCCCACACGTACGGGTATTGCCCAGCTATTAACGTCCGATGAACTCTCGACATTTGGAAAAGTTGTTTATTGTAGAAGTGAATTGGGGCAACTTCTCGCAATACGGTATGAAACCGATTTACTGTAAACGCTCTGCTTATTTTACGACAGAAAACCACACACGCAGTTACTGTGATAGATATATGTGTATGTATGTGTGTGCATGTATACATATAGGAGTCTTATATTTCTAACATGGCCGAAAACATATGCATGTGCACGTCGACCTGGTATCACACGCCTTTTTATCAACAAGCAACAAAGGACGTGTCCATCGTCTTTAGATTTAAAGAAGTCTTCCTAGCCCATGACCTTTGATACCTGTAGCACTAATATTAAAGCAAGTGTACTCTATACTCGTCCATAGTGAAACTCACATTCTTTCATTCTATTCATTGGCTAGTATGCACGATTAAGGTTACTGGTAATGTATTTTGGCCAATGACCTGATGTAGTAAATCAGGTGCGACGAGAACTCCTGACAATAGTCACCTGCCCAACACGCGGTCAGCTGCACGCTGTGCCAGGCACTTCCAGCCATCGGAAACACGGGGTAGGTTGTTACCATGGCTACCGGATAAACTATCAGGCTTCTACAAGAAGCTGGGGGGTTCCAGTCTTAAGCAACCAATAAACACGTCTGCTGAGGTCAGCGACAATGTGCAGACGTTTGGATTTTCTTCTTTTCAAACGCTAGGGAGATTTTTTTCAGTGGCACTTGTAGCTAAGCTACTCGCACTTTGTGTAAAGGGGATTTTCGTCGAAGTTTGTGTAAGGACAACTGGCTTGAATGAATGTTTGGACCAGTCAAGTAGCGTGTATATGCTTGTAACGCCACCTCCTTCCGTACGTAAAGGTTAAGAGGTTTGTATCATCGTTTAGTACAAACTACAAACTCTCGGCGTTAAAGTCACCATTTATTTCTGTCAGCTTTGTTGCTATGGTAATGCAAAACAGACGAGGTAACGACGCAATGGAAAAACACACCTGTTTGCTTAGAGGAATGGCAAGATAAGAACCCACCTTATCAGCGCTAACGGTGCTTTAAAGACACGGTAAGTTCCATTGAAATCGCCTGATAAGAGACTAATTGACACGCCCCTGAAAGGGATGAAGGGCCCTTGAAGATGTATCCCGTGTCCTGAGCAAATAACATGACGGACCGATTGTCAAAATTGAACGATCTTATCATTTTGTCCCGGAGCACTCAAAAGATGTGGGCCGGGCATTCCTGTCAGGTGTCGGGGGCACACCGTTAATTAGTAAGAGTGCAGAATTAACGTGTTAAGCCAAAGGTAACCGTACCAACTGATGCTGAAGGATCTACTGTGATTTAGTCTGATGCTTCAGTGTACTTCCTAGGCTGGTCTTAAGCTCACCAAAGTCTGTCAGGGTAAGCCTAGCTGGTACCACCGGTACTCAGTCTTTAGCGGAGGACACATTTCAGGATATGTGTTATTTTGACAAGAAAAGAAGGCTTTCTCTTCTGTCATTAGCAAAAGTTTCACCAACGTATCTAGGTTTGTAAAACAAATGTTGGCTTACCATTTGTATCAGACAGTAAACCTGAGCCCTTTTTCCTTAAGAGCAGAAATTTGAGCATTGTGACAATCTACTATAAGTCTAACACACGTGCATACATCGGCTGTAGTGACTGTTTATGAGGCTCGGGTGGTTTTGACGGCAGAAGTTTTCAGAGATGGATCCACGGCCCATCAAATGTGTTTTTGTCTCGTTTGACGAACCCTGAATAGCTTGCCCATTGTTCATGCGCCACGTACTTTCACTAGTTACTTCCATTTCACTCTTGATTTATGGGTTTTTGTCTTGGTAGTCTTTGGACATATTCAACTCGGACAGGCTTGCCTTGCAAGGTAAATATCTGAGAGTCACGGTTTTTTCGTAGGTACACCAAGCAAGGTTAAGAAAACGTTTCCATCCATACAAAGCACAGTTGTAGACAAACAAGCGTCGTTGTGTATTGACGTCACGGTATTGGTTGGACAAATACATGTATGGGGCAAAGTGAACAGCAACGGTACCTCAAGTTTACATCTGCGTCTTTTGATTATTCTATTAGTTTACAATTATGATTACATTATAGATAATCAATCACTCCTATCTATACTCCATTTATGTCAACGACATTTTCTTAATGCTATTTCTGCTACGAGGACGTTACAATATACAGTATTGCTTTGAACTTGCCTGCACATTAATTATGGTGCAGTCATACCTATACAAGTGATGACCATTTCTACATCAGGACCACCTGGCCCATGTTCGTTCGGCAATTTTTTTCTATTGACACAATAATTTATATAATAATATTGCCCACATAGACCAAATATGTTTTAATGATCGGTTATCAATGTACTACCAAGCGAGGTCCATATGTACTGTCGTATCTCAGCTAAACCCAGGAGATAGATTATCTTCTTGGTGATATGACATCGTCTTCTGCTGTCTCTTCTGTTGATTTACTACGTAATGGAATATTGCTCAGAGTAATCAATCTGCCCAACATTCCTTGTTGACATAGGTGTACTTATGCTTTTACACGCGTTTGGCACACAATACCCGTCCACGTTTCCGTTCTGAAGGGTGGATTATGTTCGCCCACACACTATGTGTCATGTCAATCATTGCCCAAGGAAAACAAGACGAAAGACGGCTATTACAATTGTTAATAGGGTCAGAAACACCGTCTGCAATTAAAGTATACCACAGAATTGTCTTTTGATTTACTGTCTACAACGTTATAAACTTTTTGGCAAAGGATGTGGTTTTTCTTCCAAGTTTTATCGTTTTTGAGTATCGAAGTAATAAAGCAGATGACATGTTACACTTTACGTAAAGTCATAGGTCACTTCCTCATATGTGTTCTTTACTATATGCGAGAACAAAGGACAATGATTGTGGAATGATTGGCATTCATGCAGATGACAATTGCACCTGAGACTTGACGCCGGTCCCTTCAGCCGCTGGGCGGGACGTCAAGACTGTTTGTGTCGCCTTACATGTACGTCTTGACTGATAAATTTTGGACAGACTCGCTGTCTTCTAGATTCTGTTTGAACGTGTAGGTGTTTGTTGGGTGCAGGTTTACATACAAATAGAGATGTCTCACAAGTCATGCCTCGCTTCCCCACAAAGCACCGCCCAGCTTATGCAAGTGTAAGTCGTCATCTCATCTCATGTGGCCAATTCACGTCGGTTACCGAATCCGCGCCGTTTTTATGGGCGCCTCACGTGACCCTGCTGGTGGGGGTAACCCTCCCGTGCCCTGCCCCTCCCACTTGTCGTTCACTGCAAGTTCTAGGCACTTAGAGGTGCAGACTGAAACAATTAGGGTCCGACCCCGTCAGAGATTAACCGCTCTTCCTCTGTGTTATGTCTCGGCAGGTTGTACAGGTGGTCCCGCCGGAGAAGATGCCCACGCTGCGGGTCTGGGTGGACGGGGAGGAGAGGACGGTGTCGGGGATCTCCAAGCGGACGACATGTGGGGACGTGGTGAAGGCGATGATGGCAGAGTACGGCCTGGTGGAGAACGGCCACTCCTACATGTTATTCGAAAGGTGGCGGGACTGCGAGAGAACGTTGCCCGTGGACTGCAGGATCATGCGCGTGTGGAAGGCGTGGGGTCCAGAGCAGGAGAACGTCAAGTTCAGTCTCAGGAAGTACAGGCCGACCAAAGCAGCCGCGTTTGAAGCTCTACACATGAACAAGGTAAAGAGGTCACATTCTGTGAGCAAGAAGGAAAAGCACAAGAGCCTTCGGCATGCCCGACGGACGCACACGTCGAAGACGGCCGACGTCAGGCCGAAGGCAAGCGAACAACCCTCGGAGGGTACAGTGGAAAAGACATTCGGAACTCTTGAAGAGTTGGTCCAGATAGTCGTGAAGCAGCAAAACACGATAGAAGAGCAGTTGAGGCGTATTCAGGCCACCGATGGTGAGATAGAGAGGCTGGAGACCAGGATTCACCTGGCTCGGGTAAAATTGAATGGGACAAATTACGTACAGGATACGTATTTGGCGGGGTTGGAGGACAGTGACCTGTCAGACACTAGTAGCCATTCGGAAAGAGCCGAGGAACTTGAAAGGCTCATGCTGGCCTACATACATACGTGCGAGGATATATTCCGATTACAGGAACATATATCACTCGAGGAGACCAGAATGGAAGACTTGTCTATGGAAATCCAAGACGAGGTGAGCTTTCTCGAAACAAACGAGGGTGAAACGAGAGCTCTGGACTGGGGCAAGGACTCAATGGGCCAGGACGAGCCTAAACATACCACTGACCCGTCGGAATGCAAGCCAGACCACTTACTTCAGGAGGTCATCCGGCAAACGTGCACTCTAGAATCCAATATCGACTTGACGCAACACCAGAGGGAAGAAATGAGGTTCCTTGAGAGAGAGTTGTCTCTGAGAGACAAACTAATCCGCGCCAAGCACAGTTTGGTGCAGGAATTGTACAAAGAACTGGAAGAGTTGGAAGCAGAGGACCGCGAAACACGGGATCACGCAGGTAATGAAGCGCCAAAACAAGACTTGGACGCTATTCCAGAATCCAAAGTGTTAGACTTGGTGGAATCAAACACTTTGATTCCACAGCAGGGGAAAGGGGACACCTCGCCAAAGGGGTCGACTGGAAGTTACGAAAACGACTCTGACACGGGCCTAAGTTCTCTACACAGCCAGGACGATGTGGTGACCGTTGTAGAAACGCTGGTTTGAAGACAAAACACTATACAGGTGTCTATCAGTGTTATGGTACTAGTCCTCTGTATATAGATATGATATATATTATGATACTCTACATGCGCAATCATAGCAAATCCTATATGATAATCCCAGGAAACAATTCCCTCATTGGCCAGTTGGTGACTACATTCATATGTACAAATGTTCTGTATATACAAAATATCATTGTTGTTGTTATAGTTGTTGTTTGGATTAATTTGCCAGAAGACTGTCTAAACACAACCTCTACTCCAAAGATCAGCTAATCATCAATTGACGACATCGTTTTGTCGACATTTGTCTTATTCGCAGTACGCTGTTTTTTGTCAAAGATAGTTGCAAAGTAGTTCTGTACATGTGTTGTCATAACCAATGGAACCTCAATATCTGTGTATGGATGGACTTAGAAGGATATTGTAGACCGGGGCAAATGAGAAAAAAAAAAGGACTTTCCAAAAGAATGTAGATAGAAAAATGCCCGAGCAATATGTTTTTTACACAGGGTCCTTCTACAATCCGTTCTAACCCATCCTTATCTTTGGTGTCTTTTGATCGCAATGTTTCTAACTGAAGACCGCTAATTAATCAAAGATTATTTAGTCTACTACTTTCAACTACTGTTTTATGTTTTGGCTTTAGTTTCCTGTTTATAAGATTGAGCGCATTCTAGTGAAAGCTAAGCCCATTCACCGCTGTATATCCATACACGTGTATCAAAGGCCATGTATTGTATCAGTTGATCTCCTGTCATTCTAAATACATGCTTAGTCCGGTTTGATTAAAACAAACTTGATACTTTTATATCATGTTCTTTGTCGAGTCATTTGTTCCAGACGTCTCAGGTGTCCGCCATTTTGAATTGGGAGGCTGTCAGTTTCAATGACAAATCCCGTGTCACGTGTCCGCGGACGTATCGCCTGACCAAGATGCTTTTGGTACCTACATGTAGATAGCCCATATTATCGTTACTCATCCTTCAACGTTTGACAACAAGCTGTATTTATATTCCACTTACCTCCTCCTACGATAATGGTATTAAGGGATCTGGGTTAAAGAGTCAAACAGATACTTCGTCTCGATGACGACGTGCTGTATAAACCATGCGTTACTCGGTATCAAATTGTCACAAACCGGTCATGATTACCCCCTGCCAACGTCAAGATAAGATCGCTACGGTGTTTTTCTCAAAGGATGACGGCATATGATCACCGTGAGCGTTTTGTGCCCTTGGAGTTGAGGGGGGTCTGCCGGGCTGGCTGGTATTCCCAAAAGACAGGTGTGTCCGGGGAGGGTGAGCGGCTGTGTAAGGGGTCTGTGGCCCGGAGAGTTACACACCCGCCGTAGGAGGGACATTACCTGTTATTCATCCGAATTTCAGCTTCTCAATTTCAGAATGAGCACTGCTCTACTTTTGGGGTTTGTAACAGAATGAGTCGCCTTGTGACAATACGACCGGTCAATGAGAATGGACAGTTAATCTCAAAATATTCCATATGGCAAAACTGCGATGATCACTATCTTGAACACATATAACATCTAAAAACGCACTAAATCATCCAATTCAATGTGTATTGTGTAATTTCAACTATTCTTCAATAAAATAACCCTTTGACCTTTAAGTGACACTTAACGATGTCCACATTTGTTTACCATGTACACTGTATATGACACAGATTGTGAGACAGCAAATATACATCATTTAAACAGCCTCAACTTTTTTCAGCTCTGTGGTGAAAGACAAAATTTGTTCGGCGCCTTGAGTGCTTCACCAATATTTGTTGACGTCACGAGTGTCTGGCCTTGGACAAAATGGGAGTAATTGTGACCTTAACGAAGGCTGATATATGGACAGGTATACTGACGAATTCGAACCTGCCAAAGTGATGTATACAAAATGTACATAGCCAATAGACTATCATGTTCCTTACGTATATATCTATCTTAATGTCTATGCAAATGTCAAGGATAGCTGAAAAGGACAAGGGTAGCTTCCATAGAGTTAAGAGCATAAAGTGGACAACCTGCTGACGCGGACCGAGCACTGCATGTGTTAAGCCACCTACCGCCACCACACATCCAGTTTCTGGAGAAGTATACCTTCTTTTGATGTGAAAAAAACGTATAAAGATTCTACCAATATTGATAATGTCCTGCAGAATGTCGGCACCGAGCTTTTTTCTGTGGACTACGATACCTTGGCAACGTGGAATTGGACCAAATAAGCTCCAACAGTCTCCTATTACAAAGTTTAGTTTACAAATCTCCCCTGGCACGACGGACCCCCGGTTAATCCACTTTCCAGGGGATTACCGTCGGTAAACCACAATCCTGTTTATCTTCGGATTTCCCTGAACTAATCCGCACCATGTAAACTGGTCCGTGGTTCGCCCCCATTCCTTAATTCACGATCTTGTTGACAGATGAAGGACGTGAGAATTTACTTTGTGTTCCTAACCCAGCGGCAGAGCGATGTGGGTCTTCTTGCACTGCATTTATAAAAGAGGTCGCTAGACGACCTTATTGAGCTCGGCAATGCTTCCATTTGAAGTAGCCCCTCCCTACATTTAGTTACACTTGTTACGTTCTAGGGAAAACCTTTAGAACGGAAAAATGATATTGAAGAGATCAAGATTGAACACGGCAATTTAACTTTAAAAAAAATGAAATGATGGTGACATGGCGATACCCTTTAACAACCTTCCAAAACTGCTGTAAATCGGCAACGTAGCGCCACCTATCAATTAGGAAGAAGAAGAACTTTATTGCGCGACAATTGTACATGATACAATGTATGGCAACAATGACAATGACAATTAAATTTATTGTATATTCATGCCCCATTGGGGTTAAATGCAGTCAGTTTGGTACATAGGGAGTAATTGGAAAGCTATACATATACTACAGTTTACATGCTTCCAGTATATCGTAGTTAGATGATATTTTGAACAGATCTTCCTTCGTTACGGTGCGCATATTTCTTATCTTTATGTGTTACACAAAGTACAAAATAGGGGTATGGCTATAGGATAAAGCGACCTAGTTAAACATAACAATAAGGACTAACATAATTCTTTGATATAGTATTGCAATGGGGTAGGCTAATCATTAGTTTTGGTGTTCTTTCTAATAGTAGAGCAGTCCTTGATATATTTGCATATTTTTGCATCATGGGAGTTCTGACATTAGGTGAGCCATGGCGCCAAGAAGAAGACAACGCCTGAACCAACGGATCGTTCTCTGAATGGGAAGTCCTGACACATTAGCTACCCTAAGGTACCGTATTTGCGCCAAGCGTCCTCATCGCCACTATTATTAACGGTGCGGCACAGAACACAACCTCAAACAATTGGAAATATGTCGACGATCTTAACATGTTTGAAACAAGACTAACACAGTATCATTACAAGAAGACCATGACAAATTAGAACAATGGACAAATGAAAGCAAGATTTGATGCTTTGCAGATTATCCTTTCGTTTTGTATACACTGACTTAGCTTCAAATACCCACTAAATAAAGACAATGTACCTGACGAATCGCCAAAAGCGTTGTAGACACATACTGACTGTGTATTCAGATCCTGTAGGGAATCCTGAAGGAAACCATGCCGTTCTGTACGTATACCGTGTGGTGACAAATTAACTCAACTATCATCACCAAATGATAGAAGGCGCTTTTCAAGCGGCAGTAACAAGTCTCTGTAGGCTATCTCGTATACAACGGCACAATTTAGCTGGTGATTTGAATACAGCACAGAATTGCATGAAGTTTCCCTTCCAATGAAAGAAGAAACGCAAAAAAAGTGTCATTTGGGCGAAAATCTTATACTAAAAGTCCTTATACTAGTAGACATGAGTTCTTTCTCGAATAATTACGAATGCCTAGTTACTAGAACTATATGTAGAAGACTTAGTGCATACCATGAAATTCGAGTTAAATGTATCTCTCCACATAAAAAAGCCGTATCATTTCAAAGACAGACTGAGAAGAGCTGATCATCGATGTACCACGGATAAATCATAGATATGACGTGATGGGGCGCTTGCGCGTCTGTGTGAACATGTCCATCTGGTGGTATCCTCACAGTCAGGTTGCCATGACGACATGTCAAGTCACATTCTCATAGACAAAAATGGTGTCCGTGGTTACGTTGATGTGGATTCAACCAGACGGTGGTTCTTTGGGCAGACAGAAAGACAGTCGGGTTGGCCTGGGGTAGACTTCCTTCTCGCTGACGTTGGTCACGATTCTGTTTTCATGTCACTACTCTGTCTTTCCTTTGAGAAACCATCAACCTCATAGCAGATTATTTTCTAGAGAAGTTTGCTAACCACAGAAGGAATATATTCGTAGTGCATGATAGGAATTGAGTGACCGGTGAGGAATGGGCTGTTCAAACAGCTTTTCCCAGCTATAAAGGTATCGCTGCTATCCTCGAGTATTCGTGAGTAAAAGGGGCCGCATTTTTGCTACGCGTTGGCGATAATATCGAGCACTTACTCGCCCAAGCATGTACGGTTTATTGTTGGAGAGCATCAACGACTACCTGAAGGGAGCATACGGAGAGGCGGTATGGAAGCTGATCAGGGAACGGGCAAACGTCCCCCACCACTCCTTTGTGACTCATCAGGTAAGTCAAGCACTCTACGCACGGACTATGTCCCTCTGTGATGGACACATAAATGGCGTATATTCAACCATACAAACGCGCAGGTTCGCAATGATTGGGTCTACAGGATCCTACAGAAGTAACAACATTTAAGGAGTAACGTGTTTCAAATGTCACAGGTGTTTATTTAGCATCGTCCGTACGACGAGTATTAGAATGAAGACATGAATGCAATCGTCAACCAATTTACAAGTGGGGAGAACATCTTTTATAATTTGAAACAACGTTGATATCAATTCCGCTTGCATCAGAGAAGGATAGTGCTATACACTAACGCCAAAAAGCAGTTACTCAAACAGCTGGGTATGATTTTGGAAACAGTCAAACGTTTCAGATAGCATCCACTATCTTTCGTCAGTGACAGTGCTTTTTGACATATCTTATTACCTGGATGTCTAACCTTCATCGACGATATACACTAACATTATCTTTAAAAAGACAGATTGCGAATAACAAAATTTAGACCCGTAAATGACCCATGATGAATCGTAAATGATGTTTTGTAGTCCCTGAAACGTCTTGTTTCTTTGAATCGCCCAGGTTTACTCTGAGACTGTGATCCCACGCCTGGCCAAGGCGGCGTCGGAAGTGACGGGGATGAACCATGACGAGCTGATGGACGTGTTCGGCATCAGCTTCGTCACGTTCGTGGGGCAGTACGGCTACGACAGGATCCTGCGGGTACTCGGCCGCCAGCTCCGGGACTTCCTCAACGGCCTGGACAACCTGCACGAGTACCTGCGTTTCAGGTGGGCTTTGTTTCTTGACCTAAATGATAGAATATTCAAGACTGAAAAGCCAAAATGTATTCAAGAAACATACGAAACCATGAATGTTGTTTTGTAATGGTGAAAGCTAAACTCACTCTGAGTGCACTTTTTGATCGAAACGCTAGGGGGGCCATCCGAGCGATAGACGTGAACAGCACAATGCATAGTGTCACAATTCAATTTGAGACAAGTCCTGATGTGAATGATGTGCAACTAGAACACGCGGGTGTTGCTATTGACTGAGGTATGACGTAAACACTAGATTTTAGTTCTGCTGACGGCTGAGCAATAAAATATGTCATGTCTGTACAATTAACTGTTTGTTAAGTCAACCTTTCAGCAGTAGTTTTATCATATATGACACGGTTTACATCGCAAAAGAAACATATAAATGGTTATGAGATCGTGACTTCACTTTTCAAATATCTTTGATTCTCAGTTACCCGAAGTTACAGCCCCCGAGCTTCTTCTGTGAGGAAGAGACGGCCACCGGCCTGACCCTGCACTACCGGAGCCGCAGGAAGGGATTCATACACTACGTGAAGGGGGAACTGCGACAGGTCGGCAAGCAGTTCTACCAGACGGACATAGAGGTGGAGGTGCTCAACCATGACGAGACGGACGAACAAACCCACATCGTCTTCAGGTAAGTACTTCAACCTCCCTGCCCACACACATCTCCAGATCAACATGATTTGATTATAAGAATATCACAAAAGTGATGTAACATGGTTCAAGCGTGGTGTAATAACAAAGCGAAGACTGGAAGAACCATAATTTGCACGAACTGACGTGCATATCCCAAATATGAGTATGTATGCCGCTAGTGAGTAACGCTATTTTGTGAATCTTCGAAGAAGGAACCTCTTTATAGCATCTGCATTCCTGCTGCTTAGTTACAGCAGTCATAGCTGAATGAGGACATCATACGCTACGTCCCTCAAATTATGCATATGAGGACATGTGTACGGCCCACCGTTACCGTAGCGACGGGTCCCCACACCAGGAATGTTACAGTAATGATAACTGTAATTGTCGAATGGATGAAGAGATGAGAAAATGTGTGACGAGGAGATGTAGTAAACAAATAGTCTTAAACAATCTTATGACAAAAATCATGAAAAGTCGTTATTCCTATCTTGAGTTATCCTCTTCCTCTTCTTATTTTTTTTTACAAAAAGAGGCACCAACTTTTGTCACCCCATTCCGAGCACAACAGCTACCTACCACATAGCCCCATAACGATAACATGTCCTGAACACAAGATATCAAAAGCCGGACGTTCCACTGCAGTACCAAGAAAACCCGCTAGATGGCTCGAATTGTAATCATTTCCAGTTTTCGTCACACCCTACCAACTCACCAAATATGAAAGCAATCCATCCAGTCTCTCTTGAGCAGCCTCTCTGTTGACAGACAGGCACACAGATACGATAACGTTTCCTTAATATAACATACATCATGGAGGTAAAAATGATGACCTGCCGATCTCTGCAGGCTCCATTTCGACAACACCGCCTTCAAACAGAACCAGCAGGCGGACCTGCGTCAGGAGGAGGAGTTACTGCCCGTTCGCAGTGAGCTCTTCTTCGAGGTGTTCCCGTTCAACGTCGTTTTCACACAGGTGAGTGGGGTTTTACGGGTCTATCTTTTTATGATCATCGCAATCTGTAAGAAAAACATAACTGCCGAACAGAACCTTCTTGGTAGAAAGTGAGGAGATGAACTGCAGAAATAAAGGCATTGTGACTCAAGCGAAAAGAGGAAAATTGATTTATGAATTGTGCATTTTTGCCCAAACGAACCAAGTACAGGTCACAACAGAGAAGACAAAACATACACATAACAGATTCGAAAATTATAAAAGAAAATCCATTTCATTCCTCATTCTCTATTTGATATTAAGAAAACGAAGCATTGAATTTTATACAAATTAAGCCATCTTGAATTGATATGCACGTTTTGAAGACAGTCATTTCGCGAAAACCACGACATGTTCGGGCAATTGTCTCGTTCAAAGTGTGAATTATTCAGCCATCCGGTCTAGACAGTTTAGTTTGAAGGGCAGGTGGGGACGATTGCCCCTTCCCTACCAGGGCTTGGGGGCGATTGCCATACTGGGACGTGGTATTCCAGTATGGGACGATTAACCCGAACTTGACAGGGGCTGTTGTACGTAAGTCGGCTTCTGTATGTAGAACTGTGTGGCTACCTTTGTTTCCTGTCATATGTCGAAAGTAAAGGTGATTGTACTTCACTAATACCCGAGGACGACTTCCCTACAGGACATGGTGATCCGTAATGTCGGGGTGGGGCTGGAGGCCATCATGTCTGACCTGGAGGGGAAGAAGATCAACGACTGCTTCCGGGTCGTCCGACCTCTGGTGGAGTTCACATGGGACAACGTATGTAAAGATGGATCCTTTCATGTTGTTCACCGAGTTCACCGTGTTCATCTGTGCCATTCCGTCTGTTATATATTAGTATCGTTCTACCTTGTCGACAGAAGACCTTTTTCTTTATGCGTTTTTTGTTTGTTTTGGGATGTGCTCGTTTGGTTACACAACAGAGCTAAAAATTTAATTATTTCAAACCTCCATATATGGTTACACAACAAATTTATAAAATAAAGTTAGCAAATACAATCTAGACTTATAATATCAGCACATTATTTCGTATAAACGTGGAAGCTCTAAACAGCCCACATTCAATTTCGTCAAACCATGTTGGTAAAATCAGGTAGAAACATACTCATTCAGAAGAATAACTCACCGCCATCTCGTTTTTCTCGTTTCTTTATTTTCTTTGTTTTCTGCCACTAGGGCAAAATTAGCAATTCTTGGACGTTCAAATTTCAAAAAAAAAAATTGACTCAAAGTTGAAAATTCTAGGTGATAGATAAAATGTCCATTTAGGACGTGAGTTAGAGAAATATTGTGGTAGATGCAAAGCTCATTGACCAAAAGTGGCTTTCTTTACGTTTGCACAAGACGGGCGATTTCAAGCGCCGTGTAAGTTGTCATTCCTTAACTTTTATATTTTCTCTCAAACCCATCATATTTGCTTCGCATGTGCATACTATTGTCTGTGTGTTATACTGAGAGTTTGTGCAGTTTTCTGTATTCTGTCACGCTTGCAATGCAGGTAGGTGTAGCAACTAGGATGAAATCCTAGCGATGAGGCATACATAAGCAGGTGGTATGATTTGATCCCTTTCCTTCAAATTCAGTTGTATCAGTGATAAGGGTGCATTGACAGACCAACTATGCAAAGGCTGCGTCCTGTCGTTCTTACCAACAAACTGTCCAGAGAGAAAACGAAGACGTGTTGCCTTGTCGCCGCAGGTGTTGTCTCATACTAACAACCTGTTTGAGCTCATCTCGCGAGACCCCATCACGAGAGGCGGTGGGTACGGCAGGAACTCGGGCAGTGAGCCCCTCTACAAGAAGATTCAGAGTGAGTTGTGTCATGAATTGTCCCATATTTTCGTATTTTATCTAAAAGTGAAATGCACGAAGTGCACAAAATGATATTTTCTGCTTCGGAAATTTTCAGTAGGGTTAGGGCGCTCTGAAGTTACATATGTATCACTCAAACGATATTAAACATTTTTCAATGACAATAGTGAATCTTACAGGTTCTCTACAAAGAACACAAGCCAAGCACCAACTAAGTCATGCGCAACACGGTAAGTCTGAAAGCTATTACACTTTAGTACATGCTTCAGAAGTAAGGATCAAACAGCAGCAAGTCACTCAGAAACTCAGAAACGCCACTTGCTTGTTTGTTGCAAATTGCCCAAGTATGCTCTAGATGACCATTGCAGATTTAGCTTTTGTATGTTAACATCCCCATTAATCTACTTGATAGTCTCAGGTGCGAGTTAGATTATTTACAAACGTGATGGGCTTCCTTCTGAAACTTTGAAAAAAAGAAGCAGCTTTCTGTTTGTTGCTTCAGCTGGTTCTGAACTCTGAGTGACGTGTTGAGGGGTTAATAGTAGTGCCCTTCGTTTCTGTCTTTGAGATCGTCACACACGTGGACCATGGTCAGTCATCAAGAGAGCGTTCCTCGATACTTCCTCAAATCGCAGAGAACAGGGCTCGATACTTGATACTTGTGAAGGTAAACGGCCCTTGATTTGGATGTCTTGACGCTGCTACTTCAGCACAAAAGAGAAGTTTTTACTTTGCGCTAAAGCTTCTGTTTTTCCTTGCTTGTTTTGTTTTCATGCATTACACGTATATTTGCACCCCTTGAATTTTTATATCCAAGAAAGACAATTAGTATTGGATAAGGTATATGATGTTATTGAACGTCTTAGCTAAATGCGTAGATTGTTTTAGTAGGCTCAGCAACATATTAATTTCTGTCAGTGACGTTATAAAAATAGCAATGCTCTCCGGACTGCTCTACTTGACATGTTCAAATACCGTTCGATGCTGTAAAATGATTCCGAGTCACACATCGGCACGACCATGGAAATATGTTGATGGTCCGGACGCCTTACAAATCTGGGAATAATTGTTCATGTGGTTACTTTAGACGTGATTTATTCATTGTATGGCTCAAACGCTGTCTAGAAAAATCAACTTACCTTCTGAGCAGTAACAGTATCTCTCAAGGCAGAAATGAACCCACTACGTATACTTTAGACAAATGATCTCGAATGCATGTCTGTATTTGCTCCTTGAATCTGGTTGATTACATTGAGCACAGGAGGGGTTTGGCATTTATAATTTTCTTCAATAAAATGTCTTCCGTAGGTCACCACAACGGGGAAGGTGAAGAGCCACGAGAGGGGGAAGAGGAAGATCGCAAGGCGCTGGACACCTCCTTGGAACTGCTGGCTTACCAGAGCATCACCGGTTTGTTTAGGAATTATCTTCTCTTGCCTGGAGCAAGGTGTCTACAGCCTCATCAGCAGTTGATGCCTGAGGATGATTGATTCGATTGGATGATTCTAGTCATAGGATTCTGGGACTTTGGGCCGGATTCTTCAATAGATAAATGATGACATGTTTGTTTTAATCTGTTAGATGCGGCACAGGAAGGAGTCGACGGCATCGAAGGAGCGTCGAGCAATTGTCTGACCCTGAAAGGGCAGATGATGTTCATGAAGGAATGGGATTCCGTCATCTTCATCGGAACTCCGATGTGAGTATCAATACGGTTTTGGACCACAGAAACACGGATAGAAAGTGATATAACCTACTTTTAGTGTTTTCAGTGAGTGAACAAATCCCAAACTACATGAATCTAGACAAAGGCTGACTAGACTGGTGACATTCATTGCCTCTCCTCCATAGCATGGAGAACTTGGAGGCAATGTACCGGATCGGGCTGTTCATCAACGACTTGAGCATGCACGACTCCAGCAGGGACCTGGTGCTGACGGGAACACAGCAGTCCGCCGAGCTCAAGCTGGCACTCGATCAGGTGAAACATAAAATGGTATACCCATTGAGGGATGACTGTTAATCTGAATGGTATTTCAATGCCGAAATCGTATCCTGGATAGAATGTACGCATTGTACTTGCTGTTATGAATAGACATTAAAGGCCCTTATGTATCGGCACACACTGACAGGTTTACAATCGTTGGGTACTATTGTGATGATAACAAATACTATTTCAAGCTAGTTAAAACCCCCCTTCCCGCGCCAAGGGCAGTGCCCATTTCTGGCGCATAGGGCGGTGCCCATCTCTGTTTCGTTAGCCCTGGGCCATACACAACGCACTACAGCAGGGGGCTAGTTCACTGGTAGTGGTGTGTGTTCAACTTCCACACTCTTTCCCGAATGCTGAGTGCTAAGCAGAGAAAGCAGCATGTACCATTTTTATAGTCTTTGGTATGACTCGGCCGGGATCGAACTCACAACCTACCAAATGCAAGGCGAACACTCTACCCACTAGGCCATTGCACCGGCTATTTCAAGTTAGGTTAGGAGAAACCAAGCACGGATTAAATTTTATTCAGTAAAAAGTATCTTAATCTTTCCAATGGCCAGAATTTACTACAGTCCATCATTGCATGCTACTCGAAAGCATTTCATTCCATTTTCTACCATCAGGAGCAGCAAAAGAGCTCCAAGCTAGAGGAGAGTATGCGGCAGTTGGACCAAGAGATGAAGAAGACTGACGAACTGCTGTATCAGATGATACCGAAGACTGTGGCCGACCGACTGCGTCGCGGAGAGCCGTCCGTTGAAACTTGCGAGGTTTGCGACCTTTTGCGACACTTCGACTTCAAGTCCGCATGGGCCCTACAGCAAACATGCGAGGTTTGGGCAGTTTTGCTTTTGGCCACGCACGTGACATGAGGGTCATATCTGTGTTTCGACTTACTCTTCATCTCATTGGTGTTGTTTGTATTCTGAACTGACCCAAGGAAATTCAATATCCAAATTACGATATGTAATCACTTTCATTTTAAAATTGAACTTGCTTCTAAAATCAATAAACCTTTAAAAGGGAAACCAAAACAATCCAGAATCCAGATTCATCAGAAATGCCGTGACGTGGCCGGAAAGGGCTGCCTAATGGAAACCGTTTTAAGACAACACTTCATGCCATGTTACCATGCCATGGTAGCATGGCATGAAGTTCAACACTGCTGGACAAAAAAAAAGATTAGTGAGAAGGCTCCCTTTCTGAGCATTAGATTAGATCAAGAGGAAATATCCACAATGAACGTTTCAATTTTCAGGAACTTTGCGCCATCTGCTGTTTGACTTCTTCTGACGTTGTTTTCTAACCGAGTGTACGTGCACTAACTCTTCCTATCATGTTCCTAGCGTGGCTTCACTCTGTAACCAGTCTTTTGCAAGGTCTGCAGTCACGTTGTCGGTGTTCTCAGAAGTCAAGTTTTTGCACATTTGCTTTTCTTTGAGATTGATTTTGAGATTAATGACAGTGAACAGTGATGTTTATCATGTAATGTGTATGTTTCGCTTGTAATGTTGGTTGAATTGATTTTAAATCAGACATGTATGGCTTATTCAAAGACATTATTATGAAGACAAACATAATATCAACAGAGACGAAATATATGTTCATTGTGAAAAACCTGTTTCAAGCAAAGTGTCTTGATGGTTTGAGTTTTAAATCGTTAGATTTTTTCGTTTGTTTGTTTCTTGCCTGACATGTAGGTGTTCCAAGAGGTCACCATCCTGTTCAGTGATGTGGTCGGCTTTACCAAGATCTGCAGCCGCATCACACCTATGCAGGTTGTATCCATGCTCAACTCCATGTACACCCTCTTTGACCAGCTTAGCGAGAAACACCAGGTCTACAAGGTAAGTCTACATTTTGGTTCACGTAATCGTTTTTAAGTTTCTCATATTTTTACTTGGATGCTTTTCGTCAACTCTTCAAGGTTGTACGTTCACGACTACTTAAGTAATGAAATGTCATGCACACGAAATTGCATCCTTCAGGTTGAAACCATCGGTGATGCCTACATGGTGGTTTCTGGTGCCCCCACCACGACCAAATACCACGCGCACCACGTGTGTGACATGGCCCTGGACATGATCAGGTCTATGGAACACCTGAAGGATCCGTCTACAAACGAGAACCTGCACATCCGAGTCGGTAAGGCATCTCTTCTGGTACATCAGACGTGCTTTGTCATTTTACATGATGTAAGGACGGGTGGGTCATGTATATCTATGTGATTGAGAAGTAATACAGAGACTGGAAACTCATCACGACTACATAGCTATGAAGCAACATACATTATGATAGTATCCGTTTGCCCACAGCAACTGAAATGTTTATATAAAATGGGACTGTTCTATGCTCATATTCTCTACGAATCTCTGACGGTGTGCAGTGAACTTCATACACTGTTCTCTTCCTTTTCCCTACATTAGGAGTGCATTCCGGCATGGTAGTTGCAGGTGTTGTGGGTCTCAAGATGCCCCGATGGTGTCTCTTTGGGGAGACAGTGAACACAGCTTCATACATGGAAGCAAGTGGCGAGGTAAAAGACCTTTTTGTCTTATATCCTAACCCTGTACTTGTTAATACATTACATATTTCATATAATCCGTTAAGATCAATACTTGATATTGTGACTCCAACATATCTGTATCTGGTATTAGTTTTCCTACAAACTCTTTCATCCAACTCACATATAAAATTGAGTATTGTTTGTTTTTCTAAGAACATATCTCTTCCCATCCAGGGTATGCATGTCCACATCAGCCAAGTAACAAAGGACTATCTGCAGGGTCAGCCCTACATTATAGAGGAACGCGGATCCATTCCTGTAAGCATTCTGCTAGACATACAATTCGTCGTTAAAATGCCAAATACTAAATGGATGAGGCGATCTTACATTTAATTCTTTATGATAGATCAATATGATTTATCTTGAATGATTCCTTTTTTGAGCGGAATCTCTCGAATATCTACTTTAAAGCAGCATCGGTAGTAACACATCCTCATAAATAGAATGGGTAGATGTCTAGAAGCGTAAGTGTCTTCTTCCCGAAGTTCAGCTTGTCCAAACCAAATATCTTATTCCTAGCAGGTACCAAACATTGCCATTGAGCTAACGGCAAATGATTTTCCACAGGCCAAGACAACCAGCCAAGCAAACGAGATCAGAATCCAACTCGGCGAGGTAATAATTTAAATTTTTATCTCAAACTGAGAGTACTGTGATCTGGTTAAGACACGAAGTCCGAGCAAGAATAATGTCATGTAGAAATGTGACTTAAACTCTATAAATATTCATCTTATCTTACAACTGTGAGCACATCCAAGAATTTCAGACAGCAGCTAGTAAAACACATGAGAAACTTAGATAATGACACATAAGGGACTTATTTTTGATAAAGCACATGCGTTTGTTTGATGATTTTTATTGACATGTTATATGTTGTGTATGTTACAAACTGTATGTGTCCAAGTATTATGTGTATTACTCCTGGAAGAGTAGCTGTTGCAATGATATGTGATTGTCAACAACTAAATGAGTCAATGAGCAATAAACAATAAACCCATAGAAGAAGCACAGAATTATATCACTAGCCTGTGCAACTGCGGTGAGGCTGAATGTTCAAAGCACATCTAATTATTATCCTTGTTTGACGACAGGGAAATGAGCTGATGAAGACGTACTGGCTGAAGGGGAAGCTGAGAAATGACGGAGGAGAGTCGGTTGTGTCTCCCCCTGAGGAGGCAGACTCCACCAAGAGCGAGGCGGGCTCCTGCCCCGTCACCCCGCAGCTCAACTTCACTCCCACGGTCGTCAACAAGGACAAGGCGAAGGACGCGGAGGGAGAATCCCCGGACGACAAGAACAACGAACCGGAAATAGTCGGAGCAACGGGAGGAGACAACAAAAGTGTACGTTTTAGCTTTGCGTATATCCCAACTGTAATTCCGTGCATAATTTCAGGTTTGTGAAGAAATGTATCAAAGCGTTCTTTACTCACAATCCAATGACATGCATTTAAAAAAAAATAATAATCTTTATTGACACGACAAAAGTACATGCAGCGACTTTCGTAAGGTCTAAATGTATAACGATTACTTACAGTACAACTAAACACATATATGGATATCTATAGGTATGAATTAATCAACATATAGGGTCTAGCATGTCATTTACACTATTGGTTCTACGGTTTAAACATTCGTGGATATATTTTTCCTAAGCGAAGTTCTGTCAGCGTCTGTCACCTTCCTCCTGACAGCAGATAGGTGTCGCCGTTGTGTTACAAATAGAGTAGACACGGTTCTCCTATTTAGTTTTAACCTGTGACGTTTGTGTTCACAGAATGACGGGGATGAGATGGATAATACAGAAGAAGAGGAGAGAGGGAAGGACATGCACAACCTCCGCAAACTGTTCAGGGCCAAGAACAGCAGTGTGTGCTCCATTTCCTGAGGAACGTGGTTTTGTTCCGATCTTTTGTTGGTGCAGATATGTTCGACTTTGTGGGAGGATCATCTCGCATCGAAACGCGTGTCTCTTCAGACAGCGTACATGTACTTGTTCGAGAACACTATAATCCATGCTTACCTAGTGTGTAAGAATGATAGCATGGAGATTACAACGAATTGTACAACGGCCTTGTGGCAGCACACGAAAGGCTTTACTATTTCCCTTACATCAGCGAAGTCGGTGATCGTATGAACACTGAAAAGGCCATCTAATGTTGTACTTCCCAGATTTAAATTGAAATTTCGGCGGGCGAGTGGTGATTTTAACCGACAGTTATACTGGGTGTCTTAATACCTGAATGCCTGACCTATATTGACGTACCTACGGCAACGGTGAAATATATTTAGAAACAATTACATGTATTCCTGCTCTCAAACCAATCTATGTTACTCACTGTACCCGTTTTTCTTACCCTGCTAAAATGTTCGAAGTGCTTTCCATATCTCTAAAGGCTGAGAACAGTAGAGTGGATATGACCTCTTGAGGTATCATTCGTGTGTTATGAATAATGAGTTATTTTGGTTGCAAGGAGATGATTGTCTGAACTCAATATCGTTTCGTATACCAACGTATATTACCTTACGTCTATTATGAGGGCTTTAAGTAACTGTAATATATGAAGAATATATCGCTGTGAAGTATATGTCTCAGTCAACTAACGTTAGTATCAACCACAAACCGTACTTACCGTATCGTATGACAAAGTATCATGTGTAATACGAGGGTTTATGGAATATGCAAGTATATAAAGAATATGTCACTGTGTAGAATATTTACCTGTGATTTGATATCAGGTGGGATGATTTTGTTGATAATTAAAAGGAGTGTCTGGAGGGATTTCATAGTATCACCAGATGGATATCTGAACTGAACTGTCTGGAAACTGGAAGATAGTTGCACAATCTCGTATGTTTGTAAAGTAACCGGGTCGCAGCGTGAAACATCTGTCTGAGCATCAACTGAGTATTTGTGATGTGCGGATTTGCCTCCATGTGAAGAACGACGCACATGTTATCTTTTTTTCGTTTATACCTGATACTGTATTGTGTAAGGAACTGGGCTATTGCTCTTTCCGCCAAATAGTCTGGGATAAAAAAAGACATGTGTATAAGTAATTGTTACTATATTGTACGTTCAAAGCCGTATTATGAAATATTTTGTATCGTTAATGATATCGACTTCGATGCACATTTGATCGATAATAATCGTAGTAGAACATTTGATTGTTGTATATTGTTGGAATAAACGTATAAAATATATTGATGGTTATCACCATTATCTTTGTCTTATGTGATGAAATAACAGCTCGAAATAATGATAAGAAAAATCACAAGGGTTCCTCTCTAGAACCAGAAACTTGAGGAAAAATATCATTTTTGGAATCATTGAAGTCTCCACAACTAGGTTTTAGACACTGAGAGGAATAAAGGCATTTTCCTCTTTACTCAACAGGTCCCACAGGAATATGCTCTTAAGCGTTCGTGTCTTCAAGTACCTTTTTGCAGAATGGATGACGCACTCTACTCTTCTCTCCTAGGAAAGTGCTTAAGCACACGGGTGTGCTTTGATCAAATCACCTCATTAAAATGCATACCATGGCCACGCGTCCACCTGAAATAGAGTATTTCGTAATTTCACTAGAATCACGTAGCATTAAAGATATTTGAGATTTGAAATTTTACAGCATTATAACTTTTCAAAGCAAGACTTCTAGAAACAACTACTTATTACATACATAGCGAATGATTTTTGAAGCACTCATAATATCTGATGTTGTCGAATACTACTATGTACGTATCCAATCTACCCCCCCCCCCCCCC
>NC_049982.1:10961543-10964020 GCF_000003815.2 Branchiostoma floridae
TCCTCAGGCCGTTGGACCGAGATGATTTGGCGCTTAAGGCCGGGCTGAAGTCATGTTACACCGATGACGACCGGCCCAGCCCCTCAGACCTACTCTATGGGCGCCGGATGCTCTCGTAGTGCCAGTGTTTCTCTCACCGACGGACGGTCCAGGTACAGCGTACCGTAAGTAAACATTTGCTTCTATAGACGGAATCACTAAAGCTCACGCAGCGTTTAATCATACCTGTGTTTACAAACACGTACATGCCCCCCCCCCAACACACAAACATACATGCATACACATCTATATATACAAGTGCTTTTGTCGAGATTCTCAACCATTCTACGTGAAACGACTAATATAATGTTTATCCTAGCCTGTAGTCGAATCGGAACGAAATTTTGCCGAGGGGCCATGAATTTACCTCTTGGTAGACCGGCAGCTGTACACAGAACAGTAGTTGGACTTTAAAGTTGCAACAGCTGCTAACATATCCACATGTTGTGAATACAAACGTTTTCCGGAACAATATCTAAAATCCCGTGTCACACGAAAATAGAACGGTATTGTTGCCAGTGTATCGACCAAAGTTGGGAACTTGTTGCTATATATATGCTAATATCGTATTGTTTGCGTTACTGTGAATAGCAATGCTAATACAGGGTAGTGGATTCAAATGATTCTAATATAATCAAGAGTCAAGACTTGCGCTGGGTCTCTCGTTTTATCAAACATCACACATAAACCATCGGAGTTGAGGAACTTAAACTGTCCGTATTGATGAATTGCATTCGTCCTTTTATTAAACATTTTCTACGTTATTATCTTGAAGGAGTATTTCGTATTATCGTTTTCTTATACTTTACATTATTCAATATTTGGTTGCTATATACATTTTGTATCTTTATCTAGCATTGCATCATAACTTCTTTGATTTATTTGGAAAGACATAGCATTTACTGGAATAAATAAAATTAGCATATTTATATCTAGCGGCTTGTAAAGTGCAAATAGTATTATAGTGAGTAACTAAATTCAAAACCTTATGTCGTACAGGGGAATAATGCGTAACGTTATAAACGTTAAAGTCTTTAGATCTATAATCAATGGGAATAATTTCAAGCTGTGCTGGATTTTTCTATATCTGGGTTGACTAAGTAATAAAACTTAGAATAATAGGCAACTTTGGTACATTAGCTATCGGTAATCAATTCTCAAATCATGGACAAAATAGCTTCTGATGAGGATTATGACAAATGTGAGACATTTGCATGAGGTCATAAAAATTATGTAAGTCTCAAACATATTAAGAATGATTGAAAAATACGAGCATATCCGTATTTACCTCGGGCACTCTTCAAATCAAACCATGCCTCTAAAAGCGGAGAAAGTCAATCTCAGAAGGGCGCAGTCAGCAGTTAACCACACGGTTTGTTGATTTGATTTATGACTCCGTTTCAGGAGAGCACGATGGTGTAGCTCGTCCCACGTGTGGAAAGTTTCGCACTCTAGAAGACGAACATTTTTAATCAAAACCGTTTGAAACCCGTCATTTTGCTTATTGTACCTGGCTACGCAATATGATGTAAAAAAATACAGAAGTGTAGAAAAGCCATAGTTAAAACGCGTCTATAAAACAGTTCCAGAGAAAATGTATGAAGATTTTTAGATATCACAATTTTGTGTTATCTCATTTCCCAGAACGTCGCATTGTATTCATTGATTGTCGGCATGTCTCACATGATAAGTAGTAATTTCGACAGAGAGATTAGTTTACTAATGACAGAATTACGGCAATAAACGCAATAAATTCCCATTTGGATGTCGTTTCACGATAACCTGAGCGTATGGGGTAATCAGAATTGAATTATTCAGAGAAGTCGTGTTTGAATCAGTTCGGCGGGGTGCCAATGTGCAATACAGTAATTCATGGGTATCGATCGACAGAGACGCCTCGTAACGATTTCTCTAACACAATCAACACTTTTACACGTTGTTCAGGGCTCCTCCATTAGTCGGGATGGTATTGAAAGGCGCTTGGCGCTTTTTCAAGGCGCTTTGATACGCCATTATAGGAATCTAACAATTTCTAACGTCCCACGAGGAGGAATCTTTAGAATAGAGGTTTCATCAGTTCAAATGAACAAAGATGTTTCATCATAACAGATCACAGCTCTTTTGGAAAGGAAGGCTTAGCAAAACTGCGACATCAAATTAATATCTCAATGCCTAGCATTGCCATGAAACACGGGTAGAGTATGGATTTTGATATTCAGTATTTTCGTAAGAACAGGATTTCTTCAAGATTAATGATGATCTTTAAAAAACGCAATTTAATATCATGTTTTCATTACATCTAGAAATATTAATATTCATGGTTGGTGTTTTTGCTACCGATGATTTCCAAAATATTACAGTTGATACGATTCTAATTCTAAACGTAATTCAATAGATGAATACAGTATGGGAGAAGGATACCTCAATAGATGAATACA
>NC_049982.1:10964120-10975819 GCF_000003815.2 Branchiostoma floridae
GGGTTGCCAAAGTGATTGATGATTTGTTCTATGGCGGGAATTTTTTTGTTAAACGGCTAATTTTCTAACGTTTTAAACTTGAGAATAGTGAAATCAGTCCCTTAATTGTTTTTGTATCACAGAAGGACTTTCTCAAAGGTGAAAGAACATATGTCACTAATCGAATGATCATTTTCATATTGCAAAAGTCATAAATTGACATTTCATTCCTTTTGATTAAGTGTTTTGGATTTATGATTTAGTGTTTTTATATAAGGCCTCATATCCAAACACAGAACAACAACAAAATTTATTGTGCACCCCGTTAGTTCCGTTAGTATCAATCAGAGCTCAAAGATATCGACTTTGTCCCGCGTTATTGTTTTCTTAAGTTGAAAAATAATGTCTTGGTGGGAGCTCCCAAACGATTTTATTGACCGGTGGGCTGAGCGGAGATCATGGCTCGTGTGTCAGGCGATCATGTTAACGTTCCTGCAGCGGAGCCGTGTGAGTGGGCGGTTAATTGGCTCTCCACGCCCGAGCGGGTAACCCTGAAGCACGTCACTGCGCAGAGAAGTAGTTAAGACTTCAGGCCATTCCAGTCGGAAACAAACTTGGGGGTCCAATCTGTTGTGCGTCTATATATCCTCTTTTTCCCTAAAGGTGATATCTCACTGCACATGGGGTACTGGTGTGGCACTGCGGGGTTCGTTCACTGGAGCACTGTTGTGTTATTTGCGCCTATTTTGTATAATTTAAATATTGCGTAATGCTAAACGTATGACTTAGAAGACAACAAAATACACAAAACATAAGAAAATTCGTTCTTTATCTCTAAAATTCGCTGAGCAATCTTCCCAACCCCGCAGTGCCACAGCGGTGCCCCCACTGCCGTAATACAACCTTAAGTCTGTGCAGATCTAGATCTGTTTTTCAACATGGATGCATAACACCGACAAATGTGACGTACAATTTTGAATCATTCATTCACATGTATTACTAGTAGACAAATTTCTCCGGTTGCGTCAGTACTTGCATAAAATTGCTCTTTCAAAAGGGATGGCTCTTTGCTACGATATAAATGCATTTCCACGTGACACGAGTTTCCTTCATAATGTTGTAAAATGCGAAGAGATTTACGAATATAGCTCCCATTATGTGCTATGATGGGCCGATACGCGGGCTGAATTAGTTATTCAATGTTTTAAAGATATCTTTTACCTCAGTCGACAGTCGCTACCTTCGTATAGTGGTAATGCCGTGGCGTGTCAGTCTTTATGACATGGATCATACAACACTAGTTTGGCTCAAAGACACAAATAACTTACTGTACAACTTAAAGTAGTATTACTTAAGTGTCATTGTCGGCTTTTCTCCAAGTCTCTGCGTTCACTCGTCTT
This sequence comes from Branchiostoma floridae, assembly GCF_000003815.2. Taxonomy (NCBI): domain Eukaryota; kingdom Metazoa; phylum Chordata; class Leptocardii; order Amphioxiformes; family Branchiostomatidae; genus Branchiostoma; species Branchiostoma floridae. The sequence continues at coordinate 10,965,500 of NC_049982.1, forward strand.
CAAAATCACAACGGCTTCTATAGGAATAGACAAATATGTTTTATGGGGATTTAAGATAATTCATTGGCTATGTGATAAAACATACAGACTCGTTTGGAATTCATTCAGAATTGTTTGGAATTCATTACAAATGTCAAGTACGATTTTCCTCCGTATCTATTTTAGGATGCCGGTTCTACGACTTGTGTTCGCTGATGGAAAACTCATTCTTGAAATTATACCTTTAAGAAAATTTATCACATTATTTTCTTCGAGATATTCAATTACATTGTCAATACATTGTTAGTTGCAACGTTACTAGCTATATAGCTATGCGTGCAGTATCAAAATATTGATTTGCTGGATCAACTCCCTATTAGATAAACTAAATTCAAGCATTACCTTTCAGTGTAAACGCTAACTGTAAACCTAGCGCATGTTTTGGCGTATGGACGCCCGGATTTTTATGTACACATAACAATATGTTAATATATACACATTAGCACACACTCATTAAAATCACCTTATCACAGAGGCATTTCATACAGCGGTCAGGAATACAGATGAAGGGGCGCTTTTATCTGCTCAAAGGCTTCCTTTGATTTCCCTCCCTACACTTTATGATCGGAATCTGTGTTTTATTGACTCAGAGATTCTATGGTAGACGGGGACGGTGGGGATGAACAAGTGCTTGTGACGTCTTGACACGCGGCAGTAGATAGGAATATTCGTATCGATGCAGATGAATACTGATTTCTGTTGTTCACAACACTACACCTGAGAACAATATCATTACCTCCGCCAGAAGGTTATGTTTTCGGTAGCGTATGTGTATGTAGTTGACCAGCATAACTCGATGCTAGATCGATGGATTGTCTTGATATTTGCCTATTTGTCTTGATGAGACCTTGAAACGATTAGATTTTGGGTTACTAAGCGTGTTCCTACGGTACTGCAGCGGAAGGTTTTGGTTTGATATAGCTTCATATTGTTGAATATTAGTTATGCAAATTTGCATACTTAATGAGGAAATTGTCTAAAACTACTCTGTTCCTATTGCAACGTGTGATATTTTAACTGAGTAGGATGTTGATAGATAATCGTTTGCAAAATAAGATCTAATTTGCATAATCAATGAGAAATGTTATAATCCTACTGTGATAAATGCCAGGAATTTCTTACTTGTGGCATTTGAAGTTATGTACAGGTGAACATCATTAAACAATAATAATGCAAATGAGGACCTCATTTGCTCAAATGATCAGAAAATGTGATTAAAGCCTTCTTTCTTAATGTAGATTGTGTACGTCAGTTATTTGGTCGGAGGGGATGATCAATGATCATACTTTATGTAAATGAGGAACTTATTTGCATAATTGGTGACAAACACAATTAATACACCAGCTGTAAGCTAAAATCATTTAGTGAAGGTATGGGTTCGAGGAACTGCAGTACTAGTTAACGTTGCTAGATGTCTCTTCTATTTACTACTGACAGGACGGAGCCAGTACAGATGAACCGGAAGGATGCGGAAAGCCTAATGGAGGATGCAGAGGCAGGCGACTTTCTCTTATATGAGGATCTAGACACGAGGAAAATATGGCTTGTTGTCAGGTACTGATAAAATAACCATATTCCTTAAACGTGTTTATGTATCTTAGCTTCCTCGGTATTATTGGTATTAACCAGATGATATCTGAACATATCCCCTTAGAAATAAATACATGTCCATCCACAAACTAGGAACGGCGGAACGAAATGTATAGTTCATTTTTTGACAAATTCCAACCACATTGAAAGTTTCTGAACTTAAGGAAGAAACGTTAGATTTCATAGAATCAATGGTTCATATGTTACTTGTACACTGTTAATTGTTTTTAACGTTTCGTATCTCTTCTGGCGTTCCTTTGATGCTTACATTTAGACATGAATGATATTGATTTGTCCATGTTCTGTAGGACAGAGGAATGTGCCCGACACTATAGAATATTTGAAAGGAATGGCATCTACTCCATCAACAGACAACCGTTTGGCTATGTCGACTCGATCGTCATATACTTCAGAAAACACCCTCTCAATGACGTTTTTCTGAAAAACCAGGTATTACAAAGATATGCTTTCAGTCAATTCCTTTATTTCCTTTTATACTTTTTGAAATTATAAATGTTACATAGGCGTTACATCATCACTGTTCTATACATCAATGATCACAGCTAAAAGTGTACATAATTCACCATCAAATACATGTGAAAGTATGATCTATCCCGATGGCTAACCCTAACCCTATCCCTAATCTTACTCATATCAGTAGTCCTAATCCTAGAACTAAGCCTTATCCCTTTTGTAATCCTAATCCTAACCTGAATTCTTATCTTAATTCTAATATACAAACAGTTACAGTTCGCCATAGTTTCCACGCCTTTTCATTTGTGATATCAAAGAAATGCTACACGGATGATCATGAAAGTTTCATCTTGATTCAGGATGTTGTCCAAAAATGTATCTACCAAAGTCGATCAAGATATTGATATAGATTACGCCAATTTTACCGTTGTCCCAGGTAGAGATACCTCCAACGAAAAGGAACAGAAAGAGTCGAGAACTTTCCCTGAGGATAGAAGAAGACCATGACACAGAGAGCCCCAACGGAAACGGAAATTGCATCATCTTGAACTCACCTAAACCTCCGAGACATGAGCGCCATCGAGGCGAAAACATGATAGAAAACTCTGTTTGACGGTCTCTCAACAACATTGACACCTCGTCAACAACTTTGCTGTGAAATAGAAACAACAACAACAACAAACTTGAGAGGAAAATCTTGTCAATGAAGAAGACATGCAGGAAGCACCAAGGCTTTGGTAAAAGTAATATTTAATGCCATAAAGTTGCCAATCTATATTTTATATCAGCCGTGCCAAGTGATTTGTTTATATCACAGAAAGCAATAACATCACCCTAGTTTGTGACAATGCATGGTTTTCTGCCACCTGAACTTTTGACTGGCGAGGTGATATTTGGCAATATATGATCTGAACAAACTGATTGTTTAAATGTGTACTTGGGATTTAGTCTGTTCCGATGATTGGATGCTTCAGGAGGACACCATCTTAAGACGTTAGCGTCATGGCAGTTTGAAAGGTGTCATCCCCTTACATATCAAAGATAAGTGATATTTAAGTTATAGAATCGCATGATTATCAAGTGAGTATTACATGTAAAGATTATGTTTCTTTTCACGTAACCAGTATTTTTTTCTTCATCTGGCTATGGTTTTGCTCACAAAATTGTAAGTAGTACAACCATGTGACTGGCATGTATCTACTTCTAAATGTGGTGAAAGAGATGTACATTTTAGACATTACATATGCTGAAGAAATATGCAAAATTGTGCCAACAGTCAAGCTTAAATTATCAGTCTTACCATTTGTTAATGATTTTCAAGAAAAGTGTGTTCACAACACAACAGTGCCAGCATAGCTGGAATGTTATTGCCAGTCCTTGTAAAGAACAGAATCATCGTAAAGAACGTGCTTTATTATATGAATATATTTTGCATATGTGTGTTCAAAACTTGTTAATGATCATTATGTCAACAAATCATACACGTGAATGCTGATATTGTCCAAATGAAAATATCAATTAAGTTTATTTCTAATCAGGCTGGACCTGTTTTTGTGCAATAAGGACTCCCTAAAGATGTTATGTATAAGTTAAGTCATTTCAGACCTCAAGTGTTCACGTGTTTAATCGTACTGCCAATGCAGCAGCTCAGCGGTATCATTGCCACAAGGTCAATAAAGTTTGTAGAGACAGCCTTGATGATAACGACTGCCATTTCTACTGTTATCAATGTGTGCAATCAAACAACTGGAACCTTACGACCGTCGCCAGATACGCTAACGTTTCGAGTGACGTGTTATGAATGTTTCTCATCGATTATTCAAATAATGTTGTCATTTGCATAAATTATATCAGTTGTTCAATGCATGGGAGTCTTATTTCATCACCATTGATGATCACCTTTACTAAACGTTTTAGATTCACACACACACACACACACACACACACACACACACACACACACACACACTCATATATATGCTGTACTGCGTTACTTTTAGAATACTGGATAACCTTGTATCTGATCTATTATTCATAAAACAAATAGTAAAGTAGTTATAGTGGATGTTGTCAAAGACATGTGTCACACTGACAGATTTAATCTCCTTGTCACCATTTGAGGGAGGGGGCATATATCAATGGAACGCTCGATACAAGCCCAAAATAGCTATAACGAACGGTGGCACGTTGACCCTCTAACGGTCCCTGCAGAAGCCAATATTTAGAACAAGGCTAATATAATGTTGTGTGCATCGTTTGCTTTGTGGATTTCTACTATCAGTGGTATAAACACTGCCCATATCAAGGCCGATGCGGCACTTTGTATTCGCCAAACAGTTGATATTAAGTAGAAAACAATGCATTAGCTCCGACACTGGTTGCTTGAGACGACAAAGAATGTTGAGCGTAAAACAATAACATCCTGCTCGGATCACTTATGTAAGGTGCAGTTTCTCGGCCTATATAAGAAGTGTAGGCACACAGAGGAACTTGTCGGGGAATACCTACAGCTATCGATCGGGAGTAAAACACGGTTGTAGCAGCCATGTTGGCCATCCTTGTCATCGCTCTCCTGGCGTCCACGTCATTGTCCGGTAAGTCTTAATGATAGTTATCACGAAATTGTTTTTTTCCTCAATATCTCAACAGCTGAAATCAGTGCCACCGTTATAAGTAATATATTGAATGTTGTGCAAAGATTTTAAGATATATAAAAAGATTCAGTACAGAAAGGTGCAGAACTGGGTAATGTTTACATTTATACGTCTAGGACGAGAGTGGATAGTATAGTTCGCATTATTACCCAACAAAATGTACAGTCAAATGGACTTGCAGTCTGCTTATCTTGCATATTGCCTTGACTATTTACAAAATTTTACACTGCCACACAGGCTTCAATGTAGGCACTCAGAAAACACATTATTTACAAAGCATTGAACCACCAACCAGAGAGAACAGTGTACGATTTATTTCATAGCAATAAATTTTCTGTGCATATAAGAGTAAGAATACAACCATTACCAACCGTTTATAATTGTGTATGCCATTCCAGCCGAGGTGGTGTACATAACCTCTATGCAAGGATGGGCGTACTATAAGGTCCGTGTGTCCGGTCTGATGACGCAAACCAACATCCAAGCCGCGTGTGTGGCAGAGGGTATGATGTACCCGTGTATGCGGGCAAACCTGGACTGTGGTGGCGGACTACAGTGGACCGCGGACTGCCCTGCACTTCCAGACGGCAACGGAACCGACCCGGCCGGCGCTTGTCGTGTTCAGGTAATGATGGCTCAGAGCGCCTGCGGTATCCCGGAGCCGTACCGGTGCCAGCCGCTAGACGGCACGTACATCTACATCCCCGGTTACTCCGCCAGCGAGGCATGCGGTATCGATGTGGCGGGGCCAAATTGGTGCGTAGATGGAGATGTGGTCAGTGACTTGTATGCCACCTGTGTCAAAGGTAAGTTTACAAACACGCTAATGTTGTTTGCCTATTCGTGTTATAGGATCCTTGAAGACACAACTATCACTATGTTAAAAATGTGTGCCCTAGTAGTAAGTTATACATGGCTTGATGGCGTTAAATATTTGTTTTACCCATAGCAAGTTGTGTTATATGCATTTGTGTAACGCTATATTCACAGAGCACGTGAATGAATGCCTGAACAGTCCGTGTAACAACGGCGGGGTGTGTGCGGACCTGCCGGACGGCTACCTGTGTATCTGTCAGGCTGGATGGACGGGACAGAACTGTCAAACAGGTAAACAGGCTTTCATAGAAGCATTGATGTGAAGTTTTGTCAGCAATTGTTGAAGGTTTGCCTCTCTGTGTAAGGTTATCAGCATGTGTTTGAACTGACCTAACTTGTTCACTCTTCTTCTTCTTCTCCATGTTCTGTTTTACCTGAAATATGATGGGTTATGGCAATATGAACTATTATCATTTATGATTGAAGGAGTCCTAAAAATTTAGAACAGAGTCATACTTGTTTTATGCAGATGCCCAAAATCTATAAGAGCTTACAAAATATTCATTTCATTTTCCCTCCCCAGAGGTAGATGAATGCGCCAGCAATCCTTGTCAAAACGGAGCTACCTGCACTGACGGTTTGAATGGGTACATCTGTACTTGTGCACCTTCGTGGATCGGTGATCACTGTGAGAATGGTGAGTCTGAATTGTCCAAACAGTTTGTTTACGTACCAAATAAACAATTATATCATGCACTTTCTTTGAGGTTAATTTGCATAATGGGCAACTCGTCATTCTTCCGTGTGAAGTTCAGTCTTTAACTCTGTTCACAATTGTATATTTGAATTTTTCATATTACCATAAATCAAGAACGACCCGAGGTAAATCTCCTTCATGACAACAAGTGTTACCGGCTGTCCTCTGACACTGCCAACCACGCTGACGCGCAGACAAGCTGCTCCGCCATTGGTGGACGCCTAGCCATCATCAAGGACGCCGGTGTACAGGCCTTCCTCGCCAACGAGATCCGCCAGGGGGCGGGCGTGTCACACTGGATCGGGCTCAAGAGCTCAAACGTCACTTTTCAACACATCGATCTCTCACCATTAGCAGGTAATTTGTCACTTACCTTTATACTTACAATCATACTAGAGTACTAGACTTTTTTACAAGCTCGTCAATTTACGGATTGTGTAACTTATTTTATTGTGTTGTTTTTATTCCAATTCTTTTCAGGCAAATAACAAGCATATGATGGAGCAAAGTGACTTTTGTTTTATCCCAATAATCTAGGCTATACAAACTGGAAGCCCGACGAGCCGGCTGAGCTCTGTGTACTTATGGAAAAGGACGGAGATTACAAGTGGACGGCGGAATTCTGTGATAGTGTACACAACTATGTCTGTGAATCGGGTAGGTAGTATGGCTAAAGAACATCACTTCCTATGCCTCATCATAATGAGATTGATTTTTTTTACATAGATTTGAATATAAATGATGATTTTGACTAACACGAATCCTTTTTTTACGCTAGCCGAGTCACCCTGTCGCCTAAACGTCTGTCAAAATGGCGGCAACTGCACCGCCTGCTTCGAAGAAGATTTCGTGCACTGCGACTGCCCACCTGGCTTTGAAGGAGAACGATGTGAAATCGGTATCTCTTCACATCTAATATTTTTTACGATAATGAAACATCAGCGGATAACTAGTGACCGTTAGAACCGCTAAAATCAAGTTACAAATCAAGAATTACCGTAGTTTTTTTTATACATGTATAAATCATAAATCACATCCAAACACTTTGTGATATCTTTACATAAATATGGTAATATTTGTTTTTAGCAAGACGATGTCACGTTTAGCAAACGACCTGTCCATAATTTTGATTCCACTATACACGTACACGTACCTTTCACTACAAGAATGCTGCGCACTTTGCTCATGTCAGATACCGACGAGTGTGACTCATCGCCCTGTCAGTTCGGCGGGACGTGCAAAGATGGGATCGACTCCTTCATCTGTAGCTGTCTGCCAGGGTACACTGGGGACGTGTGTCAGACAGGTGTGATTAGTGTTTGTTTGTTTGATTATTTTTATTTTACCAGGGTTACATGTCGCCATTGTTGGCCTTTTTTCTGGGGGTGGGGGTGACCCGTACATACAGACAACATAATAGTGCTATAGCAAGAATTAACACGCCTTAGCTTACAAATGCTAAAATAAGACAAATCAATAGAATAACGTTAGGCATAATATAACTCAAAAGCATCCTTCTTTAACTGATTAATTGTTAAATACGCATCAGTAGGAAACCAAACTGTAGATTTGTAAGGATTGTATACTGTGTCCAGCCATGAATAAAGTACACCTTGAGTCAACATCTAGAGAAGAATACTTCCTTTTCTCATAACTTAAAATGTTCTTCTACCCGTTCTCCAGACATCGACCTGTGTAACCCCAACCCCTGTCCGTTCGGCTGGGCCTGTGTGGATACAGGACCGTCTCTCCACTGCGACGGTAAGTCCATACAGATCTCTGACTTAGTGCCAAATCACGTTCATACGAGTGATTGAAAATGATGTGTTGATATGTATATTTTCCAGCGTGCCGTTATTGATGTAAATTCTAGCCTATTATCGGACTGATAAAATCAAAGATTTCAACAATGTAGTCGATGCTAATAATTGATGATATTAGTGCTTGAGCGTTAGTTACCTACCTACCTACCTACCCCCCCTCTCCCCAACGACCTTGACCTCCAGGTCGTTGGGGAGAGGGGGGGGTGCAAGGTAGCAATGAAGATGGATATTCGTCTCCCGGCCCTTCTGTCTTCTTTCACTGCAGCCAGTCTTTCCTGTAGGTTGAGCGATGTCCAATCTCTGATGTTGTCTTGCCAGGTTTTCCTCTGACGCCCACGGCGTCGCCCTCGGCGAGCGTTAGTTTTACAAACTCAAAGGAAAGAAAAAAACATGGGTTATTCATGATTGCACAGTAAAACACCTGAGCAATTTAACTTAGTCGACGTAAACGCTGTTCGGCAATATGGCACCTTTGTACATTTTATACATTTTCAAAGTGATATTTTAACAAATCTTCCAGCGTTTGGGCGCGACAGTCCCCATGTTCGGGCGGCAGTCCCCTACAGCTGCACCAAGGCGTCCTGTCCTGACGGTATGACGTGTATGGAGGCCGGGCCTGGGTCCTACTCCTGCACCGTCGGCTGAGGAACAGCGGCCTTTCAGGACCAACTATACGAATCTCCAAGCAGATCTAACGGGGAAAGATAGTATCCAAAGGGCTAAAAACCTGGGCGATACTTTTTAGCCCTTTTGCTTGTGTCTTGCCAGCGTTAGATTTGCTTGGAGGTTACAACTCCCCACCGATACCAGCAACATTCGTGTGTGCTAGATTTATAGATGACCCCAATCAGGAATTTACCGAATTAGAACATACACCTCTCTATGACACCAAATACAATTAAACTTAAGCAAAAATACTGTATTGACTGTGTTGAAATGCTATGAAGGCTACTAGACTGTATATCGAAGAATGATTTTATGCAAGACGTTTCTGTTCTTTGTTGTGACAATTATGACATATTGGAAAACACACAAGTAACCCGTGCTTTGACTTGGGAATGGGAACTGTCATCTAAAAAAAACAACTTGGAAATAAGCCGACATAAGTCAACATGACTGTTCTCACCAGTCGTCGTTGAACGGTACCCACTTTGGGATAATGCACTGTACCTTTGTATTCCTTGCTTCAATAAACAGTTTTTATCAATCATAATTGCAAACGTTCTTGATTGTGATTGTTCTTAGTAGACCGTCGGAATAGAAAACGCAGTGCTACCAGAGAAACGTGCAAAAAAGCACACCAACGTCCCAACTTAATATTCAATGATCACATATAAAACTGCAATAAATTTAAAGGACATACAAGGCGTACTAAGTACTGATCTCACTTACAACAACACAAATGTGGCCTTATTGTCTAGTGCAGAAAGCCAATATGTCATATATTACTATGGCAAACAATGACATCAAGACATTATTTTCCAGCGAATTGATTCTTTAAGGCATGCAGATGCACACAGAAGCAACTTGTCAACGTCACTTATTTCTTATTGTCATGAGCGATGTTATAATGGTGACAATTATGAAGGGCCAAACAGGTAAACGCCCTTCTTGTGTCTGTGTTCAAATAACACACTCTAGTTCATACGCTAGCCTTCCTAGATCTGTGGACTAGGGTGCATTCTAAAGCGAACAACGTTTGTCAAAAATGGTTTCCTACATCCTTGTGACTTGGACTTTAGTTCTGCTGCAAAACAGCCACCTCATTTCCGCAGGTGAGTAATTATAACCACAGCGTGTAGACCGCATCAGTTCTGTTATCATAGGTAGTAACCTCATCGCAAAGATCAAGTCATTTATGATAATCAGACTTTATCATCGTATCTTGGTGTTATCAGCGTACATTGTATTTTGTAGCCTATCCCTATTATAGCTGCACGGTCCCTTGTCTTTCCCAAATTTTCTGTTGTCAGTGTTCTGCCCTATCTCATTGATCTATACCTGTCAGCATTTCCGTCATGTCTCGTGTCCTTCGTTGTCATGAACAGTCCCTGATAAATTTCATTTTTTAGCCAAGCCTATCAACTCGATAAAGGCTCCGATTATGTAACGCACCAACCCATTGTATCATACATTCTAAGTCTATCAGAGATACGCGTGATATTGC
>NC_049982.1:10975919-10979504 GCF_000003815.2 Branchiostoma floridae
CAATACCCATACATTTTACCTGGCGCCAGATTTGGGTTTACATTTAGAGTTACTCACATAACGTAACGCTAGCTTTAGGACCTTTCTCAGCTGCAGTCAGACAGCTAATATGAATATGATATAAATTCTATACAAGGTACGTACAACTTCTGTCATAACAACGTAACAGCTATTATAAGAGATTAATTTACATTACAAAATACTAGTACGGGTTGAGAATATGCTTTTCCAATTTTTGTAAAATTTCTAACTTTTACGCATTTTTACATATTATCCTATATGTGCAATGCAAGATTTGCCACGTTATTATACGTATACTACAACTTGGTATTGTTTGACTCCTGATTTATAGACTTGTGTAAATTGATATTCGTCTTAATCCTATTGTTTATCGAATGGACAACACCTCTGGTGAACGAATATGCTGTGAATGGGTAATTTTTTTTTGTATTATCACGACATAATCATTCTCTCAGAAGCAATATCCTCATCTTTGTACGCGCCGTTCGGGCATCAAGGTGATCATGAGGGGTCAGAAAGGAGAACAGCGTTAATGGCAACCTTCCTTCCTTCCATGGTCATACCTTGCTGCCAGAAGGATCAAAATGATCTTGCGATATCGGCATTAATGATAATGTAAAACAGCCATTCTGTTCAAGCAGGCATGCAAGTCACCATATAGCTATGTTAATTATGATCGCAAGAGGTCTAAATATATTTCCGTACTGAACACATGATATAGAAGTATAATCTTTTGCATATATTTCAATGCAATATAGATGCTAATGTTTGATTGAGCACATGAAAACAGTTTCAGAACCTGTATCTTTAGAAATAGCTAAATACTAATTATGACATTTTGTGCAATATTGCCCCTTCAATAAAGCTCATAAACATATCATCTAATGTCGACATTTAAGGACAGTAAAACGTTGCAATCCTTCCAGAATGCAATCATATGAAGCATTTACACCTGATCAAACCGACAGTGATACAGACTGTAAACAGCAGGCTGACCTCGCCCCCACCCTGACCCCTTCTGTCATGATGAATTAGGACTGACAGCTAGGCATGGGCCCAAACAATAAACAATAAACAAGAAACAAGAAACAAGCGAAATGATAGAGCTGAATTCTTCAAGACGAGTAGTGTGAACGTTACCATCGACCATTGAAACCAGTATCTTTGTATTTTCAGCATCGATAAATTAGAAATGTAAAGAATAAACACTTCATGACGATAACTCCCTCACAGGTACTTTAGGCGACGCCTTAGGGGAGGTTTTCACCTACGGGAGGAAGAGTTACCCCCTGAGGGAGGTTTTGCGGTTCACATTCACAGCTATAACTCACAATCGTTTTGCTGTATTCGTATGTAGCTTGGCAAGTCGTCTGCCCGTATCCGTGAGACGTCATTTTTTGTGCACCGTGCCATTTCTCATTGACGCAATTACAATGTGATATTTATAGAGCGACACCCCCATCTTGAAGGTAGGGAGCAGTCTAAAACTGTCGTCAGTGTTGCCGTTAGCTTGGCCAGCACTCACAGATCAAACTTTTCTGGCTCCAATATATTATCTGATATCCAATCAGATGCTGGCCGGGTTCGGCAGATGCATACCATACTGTGTCTGTGTACTCGTACGTATATAGCAGAGCCGATTTTGTTTCAGACTTTGAAAGAGAAAAAAAACAAGAAGCTGACATATGGTCATGATTTCTGGTATCTAGATAACTTGAGTAATGATTAAGATATGTAACTTTAGATACAAATCACTCAAACCAGGAGCTAATGACGGAGGGAAATTTGCTGCATTTCAATGATAGGACTCTCAAACATGCGACACATGTAACTGAGATAGGAATATCGATGGTTATCAATTATGCAATCTGCGTCAATGATTTTAATAAAACACTTTAATTCCATATTATGGTAAACTTATGTGGTATTTGGAAGTTAAGCAAAGTTGAATATTATTAGATATAAACCGTACAAATCAGGGCTCAATTTACACAATGTACGAGGAAATGCTACAATAGAGTCTTTTGCTAAGATAACAATTTCATTCAACTTCTGTTTGTCTGAATCTTCATCTTCGAATTCGCGCCCAAAGATCAAGATTGATTTGGGTGAAATTTGGCTTGTAGGTTGTCAAGCTGGGTACGTGGTAAACAGACAGCACTCGTCAAGAACACCATAACTTTTTCACTGAGGTCTGTGTCCTTTGGACTCTCGTTTCGTATTTAATACTGTATCTACGTCACTTTCCCGCTTTGCTTCTATCTCTACTATGTACACTGCACATCATCACTGAATGAAAACGTTTTGTTTTCTTGTTCGTTTACAGTCTATCCTTTTGACCAGTTCGAGAAGATACCTTTTCATGCCATGAGAGGAGTGAGTGAAGCTCTAAGCGGAAGGACCATAGAGAGCTGTCTAAGGGCCTGTCTGGAGGGCACACCTTCGGTGCCACTGGGATCGTGTACCTCGGTGGATCACGTCTATGGCAGTGGTGACTGTCATCTCATGGTGGAAAACAAATTCAGTCATCCTGAGCTATACGTGGCGTATACACCCATGAATTACTATCATAGACGTAAGTTGGCTGATTTGTATGTTACAAAATAACATGCTGAACAGTCTAAATTGTTCATCTAAAAATTCCTTTCAAATGCTGTGTGTAGTGAAGAGAGTTCCTGTAATGATGTCAGCGTGTGTGTCCACAATCTTTTCATGCGTTTAGTGATTAATCTTTCATGCCAGCATTCAAAAGTGGCTTTTAAAGAGTGCAACCGAGCGTTTCGATCAATCATAGACTCTGCTGCTCCTCATAGACTCTCATGTGCCTGGAAGGAACTCGACACGTCCCCAGGGATATTCTATCACAAAAAGCACCCCTTCAGATGCTTTGTATACAGACTTGTATCTTATTAGGATGCCAATTTCATTCTATATTCATACTCTGCATATGTACTATATTTGATACTTGTTTTAGTAATTACGATGATAAGTTTGTTTCTTCTTTTTTTTTGCCACACATTGTACCGTGTACGATCGTTGCGCAATAAGGTTCTTCTTCTTCTATATACTGTAGAAGTAGTGGCTGACATTGCGTGCTATGCTTTACCATTGTTTCCTTTTCTTTGAAACGTCCTGTTTGCAGTTTTTGACGAATGTACTGCAGAGACGGACATATGCCCTCACGAGTGTGTAGACCTCCCCGTCGGCTATGACTGCGCATGCCCAACTGGTTTCCAGTGGGACTGGACTGCGGTCAGCTGTGTTGGTACGTCATGTAGCCTGGTGTGGATTGGTGTTAAAGGTGTGGGGGTAGGGTGGATTTATTGTAGTGTAAAATGCCATTGTAACTATACTACATATATCTTCATATCAGTTAGTTAGCTCCCTAATGTCCACATTGTATCGTACCTGTCGCAACTTAGACTCTAAGTCAAATTTACAACATACACACGCACACACACACACACACACGCACACGCACACGCACACGCACACACATACACACGCACACACATGTACACACACACACACACACATACACACACACGCTTCAATCCCTAACAC
>NC_049982.1:10980405-10999203 GCF_000003815.2 Branchiostoma floridae
ATAGGTAAGGCCACAGCAAGTAACATTTTTATGACATCCGCCACAGACTGTAAAAATAATGAGATTTGCCCAATCAAATCTACCCATTTTGGTATTTTCTCATCATGTTGACCACCACCGAAAGGCATTATTGTTTTTTCCTGAAAATGTGGAATTTGAAAATTAACGAACGCGCTGATCTGTCATCCATAAAGTTTATTTGCTATGGCCTAAGATTTATGGATCTTTTTCATTACTTTTGTCAAAAATGTATTTGTTTCTTACTGCAAAAAGCCTACAGGTGACTAAAGAACTTAAACAAGAACTACTTTTGACTATACAAAAAATGTACTACCACATAGATCTCGTAAAGTAAGAACATTTTGACATTTTGAATAGGCCTGAAGGGGCCTTTTGAACGATGCCCATAACGTCCCCATAACATAGCATCATTTCCGTGTCCAAATATCGTATCTAAAAACGTATCTTAAAATAGCGTAAATACGTCTACGATACGTAATTTTCGATCAGAACGATATCGTTTTAATTATACGATATCACCTCGGAACAAAAATATTGCTATACTCCATTATACTCAGCAAAATGCACTTCGCTAAGGTATCGTTATAACACGTACCTTAAACTATTGTCATCGTATAAAAAATGTAACTTGAATAAAGGAAACAAAATGTAAATGCATCTTCGATAGTACTATCAAGCCATGGTTGTCTCTTGATTGTCCATATATGACTAATCGTTACTTACTGCATTTTTTTCCTGACAGGTCCTAAGACGTGGCGTGATGACAGGCGTTGCGGGCAGGGCTACCCTGCTGAAGACGGTAACCCTGCTGGATGCGACCATGGCGGGATACACCCATGCTGCTCCCCGGCAAACTGGTGCGGCAACACTGCACACCACTGTGACTGTCCGGACTGTGTCGACTACAGAAACACTGGTACATTACTGGAACATACAAAAGATCGCTTGGTTATCAGAAAAGATTAAGACATTGAGTGTACATGCCAGAACGATACCGTATAAAAAAATCGTCTGAATTGCGATATCGTATACCTGATGGCGATACTAGTACTTTAAGGTACACCTTACAACAGTACCCTAGAAAAGTGAAATTTGCTGCATAAAATGGAGTATAGCGATATTTTTGTTCCGAGACGATATCGAATACGTAAAATGATATCGTTTTAACCGGAAAATACGTCCGTATATCGTGGACGTATTTACGCTATGTTACGGTACGTTTTTAGATACGATTTTTTGACACGGAAATGATGCCATATGTTGATATAATATGAGATATTGCAGTATACGATATCGTAACGTTCCTGTTGAAACATCGTACACGTATTTTCGCTTGTATGGTAAAACCACATTAAAACGAACGGATTCTTCGTCATGATGAGGACGATGATATAACATTACCTGTGTGTACATGTACGCAATGGAAGTTTGGGGGTTTTAATTCCATGTAAATATTTCATCAGTTAATGGACAAATCGATATTTCAAATGCAGTCTCCAGCAAGTTATTCTATCACTTACTCCCAGGGATCCTACCACCAGGAGCCTACCGTGTGTTCTGGATCTACTGGCGGCCAAGTGGAACCATCGCGGTCAGGCTACAGGGGGAGACCATGCCCTTCCTACAGTGGACGGACCCCGATCCTCTGCCGGTCCGTTACATCGGGTATACCATGGACCAGCAGTTCCCTGCGCAGTGGAGGTTCTGTCGAGGTAAAACTGGAATACTGGGATAAAATGTAAATTCTGTGACGGTATGTGGATATTTTGTAAAGTAAATGCGAGACTTCGCGTCTATAGAGTATAGCTACATTGTATTGGGTGCATATGAAGAGTGATGTGACATTTGAGTGCCTGTAGCCACATGTACACATACCGGTACGTTGATTTTTTTTGTCCATTTGCCCATGTTCAGCAATTACTATGTATTTTCGATAACAAATCAAAGCGTTAATGATCATGGATTTAACATGTAGCTTGATGCACGATGTTTGACGGAGTTGCCCATTTAAACCTACAGGAGTTTCCCAGAGGTGTCGGTGTACAAGGGGTTGACACTTATTACCATGCTAAAGCATGTTGACAGCTTATGACGGAAAACATATTGTATAGCATAACTTAAAAGCCTCTTGATTTTGGGCCCTCTAGTATGTGACCTTGGTACTGCAACAGGACTTCCATTTCTGTCTCTTTTTACCTGGTGGCAGATAGTTTGTTTCAGCTATATTTAATGAAGTCTTACTAGTACATACTGATG
The DNA here is from genome assembly GCF_000003815.2 of Branchiostoma floridae. NCBI lineage: Eukaryota > Metazoa > Chordata > Leptocardii > Amphioxiformes > Branchiostomatidae > Branchiostoma > Branchiostoma floridae. Next base: position 10,982,683 of record NC_049982.1, read on the forward strand.
ATAGTGTATTGGAACACACAGAAGTAATATAGGAGTGAGCATCGGAAATCAAATGGGATATCACTTTTATGCAGCACATCACGTATAATTTTCTATGTGTATGTCGATTTTTCTCTCACTATGAAGTGAATGGAGACTGGAGTGAGTGGGGTAGTTGGGACGCCTGTGACGCGAAGTGTGGGTTCGGAACCATAAAGCGGACCCGGACATGTGACAACCCCCCTCCGGTAGAGTATCTGGGCGGGACCTGCATAGGGCTGCCCGGGATGTCCCTGCTTTGCTACATATCAGGCACATGCCCAGGTATTATCAGTTTTACTGTATATGTATATACAATAGTATTAATCAAGTGCATAGAACTGATTGGCCTACTTGATGCAGTCTTATAAATACACATAAGAAAAGCACTACTAGTAAGTCTTATTCGTTCATTGTTGTCCATTTTCCATTTGCTAAATAAATATTCTTAATAGCAAGATAACTGCGTACAAAGCTAGTCCTCAATAGATCGATCTGTTCTAAATATAGAAGGAAATTCAAATTTGATGGTGAGAAACTTGTGCTTTTTGTCGGCTCATTTGGCAAATCTATTTTCCTATGTGATTTTGTTTCATTATATCCACATTACATAATGGAATCTGGATAGTTATAAGTGGTTGTAACAAATATTTCTTGTATGTATTTTCACTTAATGAAAAACAGAGAGTGATTCTGGAGTGCCGGTATGTATAACCATTTCAAACCGGCTTTGTTTGATATAACTAGTGTCATGCGTGTTTTAGTTCATGTAATCATTAAAACTCTGAAACACCAAATTTCAACCACTGAGAGGATGTCACTATATGAAACATGCCGTGTATCCACGTGATGTACAATTGATGAGTACATGTATGTTCGAGAGAAACATGTACAATAACAAGAACATCGATGAAGGTTAGACCTCCAGCCAATAAGATACGCCAAATAGTAATTACTCAAGCAACTGGATATGATTTTGGAAACGGTCTAATTGCTATTTGGCGTGATGACAAGAACATATCATAATGTATGCTAAATCTTAAGGCTCATTAATGTCACCGGAACACTCTGCCTTTGACCTGCAAAGAACAAAACCAACAGAAAGTGTATTGCACATCCATATAGTTCACACCAAAAAGCCATTCTTGAAGCAAAGTGACTGTCAGATTTTACAGCGTATATTGCTAGGAGTCAAGATTTTCACCCATTTTCACACTCTGTCGAACCTAGGGGTTGTTCGATCCCGGTGAGAGCAGCACCAACATGACCTGGCCTGTCTGGAAAAACAACTGGGAAAATGGAAAGTTTCTGCCTTTGGACTATGACTCTTCTGCCTCACCGAATGAGGAAGGTTGGTATTTCAGTTCATATATTGTACGATACTTAGCGTATTATTTGAATATCAGAATTGTCAGAATAAGATACCCTTCCGATTATGTTCCTTCATGTCCCACCCCAGGATGATTTGTCGTCAAATGATTTTCAGTCATTAATAAATGATGTAGTTCATGTCATTCTCCATGCCTTGAGCGATTAATTAATAGATTTGAGCTTTGAATTAAAAACTACTAATGGATACCTTCCCGTTCTATAGCTTTATATCAGTAGCACATTAGAACGTCATAAAGATTGCGACAAATTAGACAAAACGACTGTAGATATGAAAATTAATCTGGGCAGGCCAATACCGATCTGTCATTTTGCTAGGTTTTGACGTGGATCTGTACACGTACCAAGCCTTTACTTTCTTGTTTCAGGTGGGATGGACATCGCTTCGACTGTCTACGTTCTCAACATCAGCTCACACTCAGAGGAGCACGCTGTAATTGTTGTTTTTCTATCTACAATTTATCAACTGGAACTACTCAGAGTCACAAATGACTTATTCCTAAACGATCTCCTGTACATGTCAATTGATAATCATACTAGACGCATCTTTCAAGAGCCAAACTATTTAATTGACAAGGGTTTGAAATGTTACATCTTATCAAATGATGTGCATACATTGTTACAGAAAATTGCCATCAGGATACAGTACGTCCTCTGTTGGATCGATCCCCGTCTGTTCGGCCTGGCACCAGACTGGGTTCCTGTCCCGCCGTCCCTACTCTGGTCCCCGCCGCTCGCCTTCGGACAATCGGTCCGCAGGGCCATCACTAACGAGGACGATGACAACAAGATGTGGATGAATCCTGTTGGACTGGTTATTCTCCAGATAACGTGCGTTTTGTTTAAATCATAGATTCATTTCTGCAACTATGTTGTGTGTAGAGAGAGTCCATTGTGAAGGCATCTAATGGTAGTTAATAGTTATAGATGAGGTTTTTCTGATGTATGTTTACTATGCAGATAAATCAGCGAGAAAACTTTTAGAGTTAAAATCACAACTTTGATCTACATTCCAGCCGTCTGCTACAAGTGAGCTGCGTGGCCAGATTAGCGAGGTATCCACTCGACACTCAGGTCTGCTCCGTGGCTCTGCTTGGATGTGAGTCTTAATTGATCTTAATTGTGCAATTCTCACAGTGGATTTCATTGAAAACCGCTTGATCAATTCAACATATTCATTCGGTAGTTGTGTTGCGTTGCTTTAATACTAGATGTTAGTGCACAATCAAAAGGAAGAAATATCTGAATCTGTGTGTTTTGATTGCCTTCCAAGATAACGGCATACGGTACCGACTGCAGCCGTCTACGTTACCCAAACGGGCCCCCATCAAGAGCGACGCTACAGGGGTGGTGTCACAGTTCACGTTCATCGGAGTGGAGGAACGGGCGGTGTTCAAGTCATTCATCACCAACGGCACAGGTCAGTTTCCTTTCCTTTATCTACGTATATACCGTGCATGTCCATAGACTACTTGTGGGTCGTTTGGGCTCCATTTAGTGCACAAATGTACAGCTTTGCCGCCATTTCCTAATTATTCGCTTGCCTCCACTTAGGTACAGCCTCCTGCATCTACCTCAAGCAGGACTGTGATTACCGTCCCGAAAAGTGCATGACGTCACTGTCAGACGAGTGCAGAGGGACTGGTTGTGGCCACTGCTTCCTCGTCATCGGGGACTGCCAACATCAACTGGAGACCTGTCAGCAGTACATTGATGGTAACTATTAGTTTGCACCATGCCACACTGTTAGGAGGGCAAACCGCTCATATGGCTACTGAGACTAACTACTTGAATGCTTGTTGTTTCAGACACCAGCGCGTTCACGTCCCTGGAAGTCCATGTCCGGCTCCGAAGAGTCCTCTGGCGGTACATCCTCACCGCCTACCTCCCGTCCACCGTCGTCGTTACGGCGTCTTACCTGCAAACGTGGCTGTCGCCCTCACAAGCCGCCATTTCTCCCAGAGTAGTTCTCGGCGTGATGTCGGTACTGACAATGATCAAACAAATGGGGAAGACTGTGCGCATGCCCTGGGTAAGCCTCATCCAACCTTTGACCCTGAGCAATTCCTATCATTGATCGTGGTCATTGTGACTTTGCATTACTGTCTACATATGCATGAGTGTTATTTTTAGGCAGATGTAACCAGCTTTAGATAAGCTTATAGTGGCGTAGGTCCTTTCTGTAGCACTCTGTATTGCTTTCATTTAGTATTTTCTTATTGAACTAACTATTGAAGTAACATATCGTTACCTGTAGCTATGGGACACGGCATGATGTTGCAAAGCATTGCCAAACTGAATAGTATTTCTTTGACAGGTTGATGAACCGAGAGCAGTTGACATCTGGATGCTGGGGTGTCTATCGTTCGTGATTGTGGCACTTCTGGAGACGGCTGTAACACACTACCTCTCATTGACCACTCAAGAGAAGGTTTGAGTTTACATAGGCATGAGAGATTTTTCCATTTCTCCAAAAACTTCAATGTACATCAGAATAGTTTTGTTTCCTGAATTTCCCAGTAAGATAGAACCATTGAATCATGACCTGCAGTACAGAGTACAGAGCAAACATAACCAAACTTGTAGCTATTAAAATATACGCCCTGAATCATATTCCCTCAGGAGAAGAAGGAAATCCGTGCAGAGAAGCGGGAGAGAGAACGGAACCCGCCTGTCCAAATACCCCGACCTGGACTGAGGGACTCATCGGTGAGGGCTCACAAGCCATCCGAACACCAGAAGACCGCGATCCCCGAGGAGCCGATATCCATCCCTCGAGCACGACTGAGCAAGCCCTCCAGGCTTAGGTGGCACCAGCTGACTGATAAGGAATGGGTGGTGGTGATCAAACAAAAATCAAAGGTTAATGAACTCAAGCAGTCAGACGACAATGTTGTTAAGCCGCGAGACCATGACAGCAGCCCAACTGTCTCGTACACTCCTCCCACGATGATGTCCCGTACCATGTACACAAACGTGCCGGCTTTTGACGCTAGAGCCGTCGGGCCGAGTGCAGCCGAACGGGCTGACAGCATGGCGGGAAAAACAGATCGACATGCCAGGGTCATACTGCCGGTCCTTTTCCTTATATTTAGCATTGGATATTGGAGCTTTTATCAGTATTAAGTGGTTAAGATACAAAGTTAATTGCCTTGTGATACTACTGTACCATTGTGATTGTGTAGTTTTGTAATGACTGCCGGAATTGTTTAGAAATGCACTATATTCCATGGTAGGAGTCTGAAAAAGAGATGGATGTCGCTAGATGTCAATTATGGAAATGATGACCTTATTTGCATAAGCTATGGGAAAGTGATCTGTCTACATAGTGGTAAAAATGTAATTGAAGAAGTGATTTGGAATCATAAGTGTGGTGAAGTCGAATGGGAAATTGAGCCAAAGTAATAGCGGCCATTAGATGTTTCACAAGAAAGGTTGTAGTTTCCAGAAGTAGAGAGATGGTTTGAACAGTTCTGCATTAAGGACTTCCCACAATCATTTTAATGCCTGACATTTAATATGTCCCATCGTTTTCATCAGTATTAAGTAGTGAGTCGTACTAGGAATGTCAAAACACCTGGTCTCTGCCAAATACACTGGGATTTTTTGGTCACGAAAAATGCAATACTTAACGTGATACTGAGACTTCATGGGACATTATTATATTTAGCATAGTAATATTGGTAACAATATTCAAGGATGATAAATGCAACTATTGTGATGTTTTACTCTGCACCTTAAACAATGTTTACCTATCTATGAGTTAAGATGGCAATTGAGAATTGCAATGTATAGCATCAGTATTTCAATTCGCCGTGATGAAACCACCCCAACATACGATGCAAGGTTACGTTATGTCTCATTTTCTACAGAAATAATTATTTTCAGAACGACTGTTAAGGCCGTCAAAGATAAGGAATTTATCAAATGATTCGTTATAGATACTCTTTCCTGTAGTCATGTAAATACTCACGTGTATGTCAGATGTTTAAATGTGTAATACTATTTGCTGTAATAAAAATGACATTATCACGCCTCGACGTCATAAACTATGGAGTCGAAGGCCACTCTCTCATTCGTGAATATTTAATGATAAACATGTTATGATGTATGTTACGAGGCTGGCCTATATATATATTGTGAATGGAAATATATTCTGTTTATTGATAAGAACATACGTGGTTGAAAAAAGAGAGAAATGACGGACCATAACGTTATATGGGATATGAGTGAGCATAGATTCCGACAAGAAGAGGTTTTCATGATGTCCTTGGGTGAAAGGGCAAAACGATTACTTCCATCAAATCAAGACTTAACGACACCACGTGCTCTCAGGAACGCTTTTCTGTATACATGATCACTCTCACGTCACCACTGTATTTCCTCAAGTGACAGAGATGTAAACGCCCTGATGAAATGTCCATATTCCATCAGCTACATGTAGTTTGATCTTTCCTAGCTCCTTGCCTTGACTAAAACTTAACATGGTATTTCTCTCAACAATGATTCTGCATATCCTTGCGGTATCGACAGTCCTGCTGTATACCAGACGTGTTGTTGACGCAGGTAAGTCGCTCAACCCAAATGGATCACCCAATCAATAATCCGAGGACACCAAAGGCGGCTATGGTGATCTCTCTTTAGGATGTTGCATGTACTACTAAAACTGTCCGGTCGCAACGAGTTATGCAAATAGGAGTACAGGTCTATTTCAAGCTAAGATACATAATGATACAAGGTCATATAGTCATAATTCATAACGGTAAGGTGTAATCTACCTCAGGGTGATTTTCTGGGTGGATACTTGTTCACATGTCAATACTAGCGTTAGCGAACAAATAGCTATTTTGTTGTTGGTATATATGTCTCCACCAAGAGTATCAATGTTATGTATTTTTGAACAGAGTTTGCGATTATATTTCATATAAGCAGGCTGCTTTGATATGTTATTTTCCTGCTTTGAGATATGCTGATGAATGGAGAAGCTTAACCTTAATGTTAAGTTTTGTTCCAACACGTTTTGTTACATTTGCAACCCAGCAATATCATCAACTTATGCATACGATAATCTATTTAATGAAAGAAACATTGTTTAGGTACACTATGGTGCTTTGGCGTAAACTGATGACATGTCTCATGGCAATAGCCTACACTACCCCAGTAACATCCACAGCCTGCGAGGGAGGAACATTGGAGCTGTCCTGTGACTTGGGATGGACGCTTCAGATCGACGCCGCCAACTACGGCCGGTTGACCCTTACCCACGCCAGTTGTGGCAGTTGGGCAGCTGACAACTGTCGATCAGCCAACAGCATGTCCATTGTGACGAGCGCCTGTCAGGGGTTACCGCGGTGCGCCGTGGGAGCAAGTTACCGGGACTTCCTCGGCGACCCCTGTCCTGGTATCGGGAAGTACCTGGAGGTTACATACCGCTGTCAAGGTTGTGTTGTAGCCTCATTAAGTCTGCAAACGATTCCCTTTGTTACATATGTAATTCCCATTATTTACAATTGAGGCATTATCATCATAATGCTTACTCGTTGAGGAAAGAAATAGGGTCCTAATTTGCAGAGCATTGAGATATACGTATCATTTCATACAAATTGAAGTCGCTATTGTGTACTACTGGTGTTCCCGATTCTTACATGCCACATGCGTTGAATTTTCAAAATAGAACATGAAGGAATGATAAAAAGATCTTATTTACTATGCAAATGTATGACATAATCTGACCGCCAAAAATACAGGTTCCGTTAGAAATGTGAGTTGATGTTGGTTAAGTATGAAAATGTAAAATAGGAGTTTACTGACTGCTTTTCATTTACTTAGGCAACCCTTGCAACGGTGCCCCAAACCACCCCGAAAATTACGCAAGTACCTGTGGGCTACAACCCACCTACCAACCCGGCCACACCTGCACCTTCGCCTGCCCGGACGGATACACCCAGTCTGGGGGTGCTGCGGACAAAATGTGCCAGAACGGCCAATGGGTGGGGGAAGATTTAGTGTGTTCCGGTACGTGTACCTCATTTTACTGGAGTGTCAACTTGTAAACTATTGTGTCTGCTAGATATAATTTTCGGCATCACTACTCTGATGTTCCAATGTTCGTTTATGCCCGATTAACGACGTAGTAAAATGAACTGAATCGATAGTATCTTGCTGTGCCAGAGTGAAACGTGAAACATGTTACTTAGTCTTACAGTGAGTGATAAAAGCTTTCTAGGTAACAACCGGTGAGGTGAGGTGAGGTGAGGTAACAACTATGTATCAATGTGCCTGATGGTAAAGTATTACTATTACAAGCTGCTTAATAGGTGATAATCAATATGCCTGATGGAGAAAGTATTGTGGATGCTATTATTGAATCACCTGAATATGTTATCATGAAAGGAAAACATTCTTGATAACACGATTCTTTCTCCTAGATATTGACGAGTGTGGAATGAACAATGGAGGCTGTACTGATGTATGTACCAACTCTCCCGGTTCTTACGTCTGTTCCTGCTACGGAGAAGTGCCCATGGACAACGGCGCCTGCCTAGGTACGCATAAAAGGATAAAATGCGATGACACAACAAAATCTCAGTGCAACTTTGAACCATAGCAGTCATCTTCTTTTAGGGTCCCTTCCTCTCTTTTCCTTCGACAGGATTCAAGGGAACGACAGTACACTTTGAGAGTTCCTCCTATATACAGTCGACTATGTTCGACAGAATTAATGATTGAATGGGCCACTGTATTCACTTACATTGATAAAACAGTTCTGACATCGCCTGACATTTTTTCTACCAAAAACCATAGTCATAGATTTGAAAGAAAAATTGCTCGGTTTGTCTATGCTTTTATCTAAATGGCAATAAAAATCCTATTCGTCATGTTGTCTCCTTACATACATGTGTACTACCCATCCAGCCTGCCTTGACAGAGACACGGACGGCACCTATGAATACCAGTGGGACCTGCAGCCTGTCACCTTTCCGTACATAGTCATGGCAGCACGAACGGACGGTCCCGTTCATCTGGCCCTGTCTACTGAAGTCAACAATGTGGAACAGGCGTATGAGATCATCATCCGGGGACAGAGCAGTGATGGGAGTGTCATCCGCCGCAGCGTGCAGGGTCCGGACATGGTGTCTGCCGACACGAGGGGTAAGAATGCTAAAATGACTGAAGACCTTGACAATGTGTCATTCAAGTATCATAAATTGCCGGTAAAACAGGGCAAAACGAAGTAACAAAACCGGAAGTTCACACACACACGCACACACACACACACACACATAAACACACCGCACACACACACACAGTGTTAAGTAAGCTTCTTAGACTTAGCAGACGAATATTGCAGTGATCAAGTATACTCCCACTCTATTACAGATATTGTTTTCCATCCCTTACTCGATCCCAGGAATCCTATCTCCGGGAGCCTACCGCGCGTTCTGGATCTACTGGTGGCCAAGTGGAACCATCGCGGTCAGGCTGCAGGGGGAGACCCTGCCCTTCCTACAGTGGACGGACCCCGATCCTCTGCCGGTCCGTTACATCGGGTATACCATGGACCAGCAGTTCCCTGCGCAGTGGAGGTTCTGTCGAGGTAAACATGATGTTTTTTGGTACATAAAAAAACTGCAATGCCTAGAAATGCAGTAGAATAGTCTGCTACAAAGACAAATGCAGACGGTACCCTACCCAAAACGTAGGGTGAACCAGCCCTGGTGCCTGACTGTGATCATCACACCATCATTCATCACACCATCATTCATGACACCATCATTCATCACACCATCATCACACCATCATCACACCATCGGGTAGAATGTGTAAACATTTAAAAGCATTCATGTGTAAATAATGTTGGATATGTTGGGTTTATCCACTTCCAAGTGAATGGAGACTGGAGTGAGTGGGGTAGTTGGGGCTCCTGTGACGCGAAGTGTGGGTTCGGAACCATAAAGCGGACCCGAACATGTGACAACCCCCCTCCGGTAGAGTATCTAGGCGGGACTTGCATCGGAACGCCAGGCTTGTCCAACCTTTGCTACATATCAGGGATATGCCCAGGTACGGTATCATTTGTTTCTTCATGTGGGTATGGCGTACTTAAAAGAGGGTCTGCATGGGGGGTCCTGACAACGCTTTACGCTAAATTCAGGACGGTCGACTACGTTTCACGTTAAATTCCGAAGGCTGGCAACGCTTTACGCTAAATTCAGAAAGGCCGGCAACAGTTTACGCTAAATTCTGAAAGACTGGCAACACTCGGCAAGGGCGGGGGTATGCTCCGCCGGGAAGATTTTGAAATTTTGACTCTCTGAAACACCATTTCCTGCATTTTGAGGGGAAATTTTCGCTGGTAGACAAAGCTAAGTTAAATGGCATATCTAATTAAAGATTCCCAGGGGTTCAGTGTAAGCCACCCAACAGATTTTTTACCATGCCGAGCGCCGAAGGGGCGAGGCGTCGCAAGGGACGTTGTGAAATCCTGACACCCTGAACCGCGATTTCTTATGTTTTTCTGGCTATCATATAAAGCTGAGTTAAATGACATTTCTATCAGCAAAAAGGTGTTTGAGTTTGACACGTCACATCCCCCAACATCATTTTCAGAATTTCGAGCGCCGAAGGCGCGAGGCGGCGCAAGGGAGGACCATGAAAATTTTGAAATCTTGACCCTCTAAAATGATATTTCCTGCATTTTATTTTTGATGGGCAAATTTTGCTGGCAGACTAACCTAATTTATAACTTCAATGACATTGCAAAAAGGTTTTTGAGGGCGAGGCCACCGATACAATTTCTACCATGTCGATGACCGAATAGTCGCAAGGGAGGTCCGGCAAAATTTTGAAATCTTTATCCTTTGAAACGCAATTTCCTTTGTTTTGAGGGCTAAAATTTACTGGTAGACTACGCTTCGACTTACGAAATTTGGGAGGCCAGACTACGATTTACGGGTAATTTTTAGGCTAGATTACGTTTTACGTAAAATTTTTGGGCTAGATTACGTCTTACGTGAAATGCACTGGCTACGCTTTACGGTAAATTTTTCATCCTCACTACGAATTACGTGAAATAAAATAGCTTCCCTACGAATTACGGGAAATTAAAAGGCCTGCCTACGCCTTACGGAAAAGAGCATGCAGACCCTCTTAAAAACATCTACAAATCGAGGTGCTATCAATTTATTACCTTGATACAGATTTATTGGTAAAGTGAATTCAGAGGTAAAATAATCAGATTTTTTTTGTTATTGAACAGAGAGTGACACTTCGATGCCGGTAAGTATGATCATTTTTATCTAATATTTTTGTTTTGTTTGGGAAATACAGACAGTGGCTAATAGGTAAAACGGTCAGAGAAGACCCACACAAAAATTGCATCCTCGCATGATTCTATAGAGGGAAAATCCAAATGATGACAATACGGAATTACGTATAATGTGCAGACTTCTGACTGAGATTGAAGGTTTTCTAATAATGAAGATGACTGGCATCATCCAAATATGTATAACGAAAGAATCAAGAATGCTGGGTTTTCTCTTCAATTACGTACCTTTCGCTATATACACAACGCATCTTACCCACACCTCGTTATCACACCTAGGGCTTGTTCGATCCCGGTGAGAGCAGCACCAACATGACCTGGCCTGTCTGGAAAAACAACTGGGAAAATGGAAAGTTTCTGCCTTTGGACTATGACTCTTCTAAAGCACCGAGCGAGACGGGTTCGTATTTACAAAATTATCCCCATGTGTGTGTATCTATATATAAACAGAACGTCTGCAGCTATATTTCTGGATAACATTTCATCATATTCTACTTCACTATTTTACCTATTTTGTGAATATAGATATCATTTACTCGTCATAATATTTATGCTTACTTACCATTCCTCATTAATTGCAGGCGAAATGGACATCGCCTCGACTGTCTACGTTCTCAACATCAGCTCACTTTCAGAAGAACATGCTGTAAATTTTTCCTTACCCTACGTCGACATTAATGTCACATGGTTCAAGCCACTAACATTCAGTTTTATAATATCTAAATGGATCATTGGACATAATTTGCCCTCTATTGTCTTAGAATTGAACAATTTGTATTCAAAGAGCGTTCTCTAAAATTTATTTTTTAAACGTTGAAACATTGTGTATCTACTTCTTTGGCGTTAGTTTATTTTTATTGTTTCAGCACATTTTCATCAGAGTCCAGTACGTCCTCTGTTGGATCGATCCCCGTCTGTTCGGCCTGGCACCAGGCTGGGTTCCTGTCCCGCCGTCCCTGCTCTGGTCCCCGCCGCTCGCCTTCGGACAATCGGTCCGCCGGGCCATCACTAAAGAGGACGATGACAACAAGATGTGGATGAATAGTGATGGACTGATTATTCTTCAGATAACGTAGGTTCTGTCTGACAGACCCACATATTTATACAAAATTGTGTTAGATTGAGAGTCTATTTGACGATGGGAGAGACGAAAGGAAAAAGTGTTTTATAATTGCTGAACTTAGTTTAGTTTTGTATGATTTTAGTTCATACAACTAACTCGTCAATAGATACTGCGTATTCAATAAAAAAACTATAATGTTGTATTATGATTTTTGAACACCAGCCGTCTGTTAGAAGTGAACTGCGTGGCACGACTAGCGAGGTATCCACTCGACACTCAGGTCTGCTCCGTGGCTCTGCTTGGATGTGAGTGTTTTGTTTCCTTTTAATTCATACTTTTATATTTCGTACAATATACCCAATATGAAATCGAAGGTTACACATATATGTTTACGTCTCAGTGAGAGCGAAGAGCGATCTCCGTCTAGTGAAAAGGCTATGGACCCCTTTTGTTTGACGAAAAACAAGATAATATAGAGCAAAGTGACATGTTTCTTTCACGTGAAGGTAAACTTCATCAAAGCCAGTGGTTAGTGATAATGGTGTGATGATTCGAGACGTAGCACATGAGATATAAAGTGTATTTTTGTTGTTTAAAAAGAAACTCAATGGGGTTTAATGAAACCACCTTGAAACACTGAGTGATTCAGTTAATGTACTAGTATTTCATTACATTTTGCAAGACAATGGCATACGGTACCGACTGCAGCCGTCCACGTTACCCAAACGGGCCCCCATCAAGAGCGACGCTACAGGGGTGGTGTCTCAGTTCACGTTCATCGGCGTGGAGGAACGGGCGGTGTTCAAGTCATTCATCACCAACGGCACAGGTTAACTGCAACCATTACTTTACTTGTATGGGATTATAGAAGACTTGGAATCTGTATATTACATTTTGGAGCCGCTAGATTTTGTATGTGTATTGTCCTCTAAGCGAATTTTTCGGCTTCCTCGTTTAGGTTCAGCCGAATGCGTTTACCTAAAGCAGGACTGTGATTACCGTCTTGAAAAGTGCATGACGTCACTGTCAGACGAGTGCAGAGGGTCCGGCTGCGGTCACTGCTACCTCATCCTAGGGGACTGTCAACATCAACTCGATACCTGTCCTCAATATCTGAATGGTAACGATTCTAACATATGACCTTACGAAAGTCGCTGTACTTTTGTCGTGTCAATAAAGATTGTTTATGACAAAGTTTAGCTTTCTACAGCATGCAGCCGTGTAAGAAAGACAAGGAAATTTTATTAGCAACATAACACAAGGTTGAGATGATGATTTTCATAAAGCATATTACAAACATGTTAAGAGCAATATACTATCGTTGTACAACGATACCTTCCTTTGGTAAATATTGGTCTACCTGCATATACGTGACTTCATCAAAAATACGACGAAAAGTTTGTCAAACTTTTGTCACTTGTACCTAAGGCGACAGCAAGTAAATTTCATTGATGACATCCTCTGCAGACTCCAAATTTAATGAGAGAGGGCAAAATGTAGGGCAAAAAGAATGGCAAGTTCTTTCAGTATTTAAGAAGTGCACAAAGTACAATGAAGGCCAACATATAATATATTTTACCATTTTAGTACACTCTCGTCATTTCACCGTGGTCATATTCACCATCTCCGGAGAGTAAAAAATCTTTTTTTTCTAAATCAGGTGAAAATTAGTGAGCGCGCTGATGTCATCCATAAAATCTATCTTGTTGTTGTCTAACTGGTCTAATTTGCGGGTACCTACTTTTGATCTCAATGTTTCATAAGACAAATCCAGTATCTATTTTTGCAACAAATGTTCCGTCCCATCATCGTTTATTTTCGCAGACACCAGCGCGTTCACGTCCCTGGAAGTCCATGTCCGGCTCCGAAGAGTCCTCTGGCGGTACATCCTCACCGCCTACCTCCCGTCCACCGTCGTCGTTACGGCGTCTTACCTGCAAACGTGGCTGTCCCCCTCACAAGCCGCCATTTCTCCCAGAGTAGTTCTCGGTGTGATGTCGGTACTGACGATCATCAAACAGATGGGGATGACTGTGCGCATGCCCTGGGTAAGCATCATCGAATTGTCCTGTATTGATGTACTGAAGGCAGTCATTATGATAGCCTGACTAAAATCGCGCCCCTAGCGGCCGGTCCTACAGGGGGTAATTACTACAGCCAGCGAGAGCTTGAATGTGTAAACACAGGCTATCATTATGATATATGTAATTTTCTGTAACTTGAGTCTTGGAAGAGTAAGTTCCTGCCAATGTGTGATGATGCATGCATATATGTAAAATATTATCAGACAAAATAATAGCTTTATTGTCACACACACACACACACACACACACCAAACTGCGTATTCAAAACATTATAAATGATATGCCATCTCGCATTGTTGCATTTTTGCCTAATAGGTTGATGAACCGAGAGCAATTGACATCTGGATGCTGGGGTGTTTATCGTTCGTGATTGTGGCACTTCTGGAGACGGCTGTAACACACTACCTCTCATTGGCCACTCAGGAAAAGGTATCTGAAGAGTCACAAAAGTTTATATTTTTCATCACCATTTCTTGGAGCATTTCTTCAAGTTTCTACCCTAAGGATAAAATAGGTGTGCAATTAAGTGCAGTTAAGTCAAGTCAAGTCAAAACCATATAGTCAAGTTACAGCTAATGAATTCAAATCATATTCCTGCAGGAGAAGAAAGAAATCCTAGCAGAGGAGCGAGAGAAAGAACAGAACCCACCCGTCCAAATACCCCGTCCTGGACTGAAGGATCGATCGGGGAGGGCTCACAAGCCGCCCGAAGATGAACAAAACAAGGTCACGCTCTTAGACCAACCGATGTCCATCCCTCGAGCACGCCTGTGCAACCCTTCGTGGCTAAGGTGGCACCAGATGACCGATAGGGAATGGGTGATCGTGGTTAAAGAAGATAGCACTGACCACAAGCAACCAGACGGCAATGTTGTAAACCCGCGAGATCATGACAGCAGCCCAACTGTCTCGTACACTCCTCCCACGACAATGTCCCGCACCATGTACACAAACGTGCCGGCTTTTGACGCTAGAGCCGTCGGGCCGAGTGCAGCCGAACGGGCCGATAGCATGGCGGGAAAAACAGATCAACATGCCAGGGTCATACTTCCGGTCCTTTTCGTGATATTTAACATTGGGTATTGGAGCTTTTATCATCAATAATTCAGGCCAAGCAAAGTTTAATGCATTGATTGTACTGAATTACTCTTCTTTGACCACGAGCATGGTTATGATATTTAGTACCACATTAATCTTAGTGCTCTTCTTTGACAGCTAAATGCACTGTACAAACAACCATCGAAGCCTGCATAATAATTATTAAACGTAAAGCTCTGAAATTTATTCATATTCAAGTTTTTTGTTAGTACATGATATCTAGATATTCGGCATGTTTACCTTTTGAAATTTGATTTTATACCCACGAGTATGTATGATATAGGCTACGTTCATTTGTTAGATAGGGGTGAATAAAAAAATTCAATGTTCACAAGTATTGTTAGTATACACAATGGCAAGATTAAGCCTTTATATTGAGTACAGCTTTGGAAATTTTCCATGCTGACAGAACCAACGTTTTTCAATAAAGTTTCAAGTACCTGATCTTCATCTCTATTTGCAAGTCTGATTACTTTTTAGGGAATGTGTGAGGTAATTGATAAAGTTGATAGCCAATAATTTGGAAATGGGTTCTTTGAAACTGCTTGATCTACTTATCTACCATTTATATGGCATATGGACAAATAGACAGGTACAGACACAACAATACATGTTTGTTTGGACCTTTGTTTATTCATGAAAGCTCAAATCGGCCATTGAGGTCATGAGGGAAGAGGCAAGTGTCAGACAATATATAACAGAGATACAGTTTACATCGTTTAAAGTCCTTATAGTCCATCCATAAGTCTATAAACACAATTTTACATACATGGTAAAAATACATGATAGAGAGAAAGGCTACATGATTCAAGTCCGTTCATTTTGGCGCCGTTCTCATTAATTATGAACAATTAGACACAGGCACAAGATACAGACACACAGTCACGCACTATCAATGGAAAAATAGACATATGAACTAACTAGGGCAGATAGATATATACTAAAAATCTACATGACACCAACACATTCTATATAATGGCCTTGGTGACACCTGCTGTGAAACCTTGGTGCACCTGCCCTTTGACCCATCCATCGATGGAACTGTCATTCTTCAATAATCTATGGGTGTTTTTATCTACAAGTAATATATGTTATATCTTCAAGTAATATAGTGGATTGCATTTACTCAAGGCCTTTCATAAATATTTGATTATTTCCAAGCAGTTAGGCTATTTGATTAGTGACAGGCAGCACTTCGAGAGCCATCGTAGAGGGCACGGCCTAGAGATGACACGAGGGTTACGTACTGCCCCGTTACTACTTATACTTTATTGTCGACATATCTACGCTAGTCAAGGTATGTATTCTATCCGTTATACTTCTTACATGGCTTGTATGCATTGTACAGAACTGATGTTATATGATTACGCCTAAGGGTGGTTTACCGGTTATACGAAACAAACAAAATATCCTATTATTCATCACGTTACATATGCTCTTTGGTTGTCGGGTATGAAAAGAGAATTATTGAAAAGAAGTGTGCTATTTAGAATTGACGTATGTCATGTATTGTAAAATGATTTAATGTTTTAAAACGCAAAATC
>NC_049982.1:10999821-11007612 GCF_000003815.2 Branchiostoma floridae
GTAGATCCTATGGATGGCATCTTCTGAGGCCTCCATATTTGACGAGAGAGGGTAAAAAAACGAGATGGGTAAAACATAAACAAAAAATTAACAAATAAACACCATAAACGCTGTAACAAGAATTGAAGCGACAAAACATGGTATCACAACCGACACGTCCTTTATTCCTGTATTCAAGAAGTGCGCAAAGTGGTGCATCTACATCTTTTACACTCATGGCTACCATCGTTGCCCCATTCATAACTACTAGTATGGAAACAGTTCCTGTTTATTTGTATAGTCATGACTACCTCACTAGTGTACAATCAAGACATATCCTCCCGTTTTGTTACTTTCTGGTTATGATGACCATATCCGGAGGGGAAAAATTCTGATTTTGTTTTTCAAACTGATGCCACCAATGACATTTACTGCAATGCCCCTACATGTGCATGCAAAACTCATGCATCACTATTTTAAGAGTTATAGAAAATACTAAAGAATAGTCAAAGCTTCATGATCAATTGCTCTATCCATAGGCCGTCAGAGGAAATACAAGTCTTTTAATGTCTGTCTTCCTGTGGAATATATTGCAGGACAATGGGGTACGTGGGGAAGTTGGGCCGCCTGTTCGGCACCTTGCGGTTTCGACCTACAGACACGCCGGCGTGTGTGCGACAATCCTAACCCCCCACCGGCCCCAAATGTGACATGTGAGGGGCAGACAGAGGGTGCGGCTCTGTGTTATGTCCCACCAGCCTGCCCAGGTACGCGAGCCTTTGTCGAACATGAAGAATATAAAGTTTTCAGTATCAAGATATTGAAGTTATGTAGTAATTCCACTTATGGAATGCACTGCTTGGTTGATTCACTGTCGCCTTGCATTAAGATATCTTAGATTTAGAAAAGAAACAAAAGATTTTAATCATGTCTCTTTATGCCTGCCTTTGAATGCAGTCGACGACGTAGTATTTGAGGTAAATGATTTTTAATTCTATTTACATTGCCGGTCTTCATAGACATCATACACTATGTAATTGATTTCAATATACAGTATACCTTCATACAATTCATAGAGGAAATTCAAGCTATACTGAATATGTTATTGCGTTATGTTAATGATTGTCTGGAAACATCAAACACACAGTTTGTAAATGTGTATATCTTAATGCTGTTACATAGAATATAACAGAAGATGCTTTGCGGTTGACATGTATTGATACTGAGCTTACTATAAGTTATATTTGTTTTCAAATCTAATGGAATTATATGAAAACTTTTCAAGTTATTTGATCTCGCGGAGACCAATGTGAGCTGGCCTGACTGGCAGACCAAGTGGAAAACCGGCAAATTTCTCCCCCCTAATTATGATTCGACTCAAGCACCTCAAGAGATAGGTCTGTACTAGTGCATGTTAATTGTATGTTATGCCATGGCATGTATTGGTATGTTGGTGCACATGTTTTGGTATCTAGCAAACTTTACTCGAAAAGATTTCCATGTCTACGAGAACAAGCATATCGAAAAAGCTTGCTACTGCCCATCTCCAACCATAAACAACAGGATGTTGCATTTTACTTTATGTTGAACTGCGTTTTACCGATTGCAATTCTTTTAACGGGGGCCGCCCTAAGACGGTCCCCGTCGTAAGACGGAACGGATTTTTTGCTGATCTTATTATCCATAAGTGCACCGTGTTTGTTGCCACTGACTATGCTGATTACAAAGGTAAATAAACCAAGTCCATGCACACAGCTTTAATTTGTATTTCAAGTATACTTTAACATATTTACTTCATGTTTTTTAAAAACAGAATTCTAACAGTAATGTTGACAGTGCTGAATCACTGCGGTCACCGGCCTCTGCGTATTGGCGGCACGTGTCGCTAACTATACGAACTCTTCCAAGCAGTCACACAACTGCCATGATACACATAAATAAAGCTCCATAAAACACTATAAATATGGGTCTTCAAATGTCTGTTGAGTAGAAAAGCAACCAAAAGGAAGCGACATAAACATTGCCACCATTGTACTCCCAAGGGAGTGTGGCCGTGAAGGTGACAGACTAGAGTACGCTCCAAAGATTTATTTGACTGTAACAAATGATTCGTGCTGTCTATGAAAATAAGACTTGATAGAGAGATGTAGATGATATTTTCATATAATCAGACCGAGTTTTGTTGATGTTGGCGGTGTCTTTTTTTCGTAATGTTTTTTTTTAGTCGGGCATTCACCGTCAGTGCATTCAGCCCATTGCCCGTAAAAACATGAGCTGGATTGTTCTAGGTACAGCCTTCCTTATGTGAGACAAGAAGTACATACAGTCACGATTTTACTGTCAAAAGAAAGCTAAAATATCATATTATTAATTTTTTTCTGTGTACTTAAATTTACCACTTACTTCTGAAGAGAGCAAAATGTTAAAAAAAAGCGTACCGAGTTAGGCACACTGTCCAGCGTAGCACAAAATTGGAAGGTTACATACACGAAATTGTCTCACAGTGTTTGCCGCTTGTAACATGCAGCGCGAAAGGTTCATGAACCACATGAATGCATTTCTTATTCAAGTATGTTGTTCAAATCTATGTGTAAAAAATTCAGTCATCAAAGTTTGATCACTCTCAGGCAACTAGCGATGGAGCGTCATGAGTTTGAGCGCAAGAAAAAGCGTACCGTGTTGGGGCACCTCCCGTTATACAAATTTATTTGCATTTGTGTTTTGCTGTTTGCTCCATGCACCCTAACTAGATATATGTGAAGTGAATTTAAAAGTAAAACGATATCATATGCATGCACTGTGCTTTGTTTCGTTGTCGAATGAAAAGACGATGCCAACACAAATAAATAAAAAGTCAAGGTTTTGTAGCATCCTATAAGTACAGCCGTAACTGTTTTTCTGGTACGCTCATTGGCCGGTATACATGGATTTGATACTTATAGGATGCTACAAAACCTTGACTTTTTATTTATTTGTGTTGGCATCGGTTTCTGCAACTATCTTTCTAAACATTTTCTTCACCCTAGGAGGGATGGATGTTGCCTCTACTGTCTACATCCTTAACATTGGTACTCTGTCAGAAAAGCACGCGGTAAGAATCTGAATTATACATTTTTATATTTCAGCCATACCATAGGTATGGTGAAATATATTGTATTCGTAATGTTTCTGTCTCCTGTCAAATCTTCAGAACACGGTATCTCCGTTGTTCCTCAACCGAATGACTTGAAATTTGGCACAAGGGTAGAGTGGGCCAATACCCTCGGGCGTTTTTTTCATTTTTTCCATATCTGTCTCTTAAATGATTTTATTAAGGTTTTTTGGTCATCTTAAGACCAAAACTGTATATTTGGGCCCCCTGTACCCTGGTATTATAACCGAATGAGCTGAAATTTGGCACAGATGTGCCTTGATAAGTCCCCCATATAGATTCAATATCAGTTTTGGTGTACAGTACAACAAAATGCTTATTTTTGCGATTTTTTGACCAATTTTTGACCAAAAAAGGACACTTTTGGCCCCTGTACCCTGGTATTACAACCAAATGAGCTGAAATTTGACAGAGATGTGCCTTGATAATGCCCCCATATAAATTTAAGAACACTTTTGGTGTACAGTACAACAAAATGCTTATTTTTGCGATTTTTTGACCAATTTTTGACCAAAAAAGGACACTTTTGGCTCCTGTACCTTGGTATTGCAACCGAATGAGCTGAAATTTGACACAGATGTGCCTTGATAATCCCTTCATATAAATTCAATAACACTTTTGGTGTACAGTGCAACAAAATGCTTATTTTTGCGATTTTTGGCCAATTTTTGACCAAAAAAGGACACTTTTGGCTCCTGTACCCTGGTACATGTATTACAATTAAATGACCTGAAATTTGGTATAGATAGGCATTAGATACTTGGTAACAAGATTCAAGTAAAATGTTTGACATAAACAACTTTAAAATGATTAATTTTGGCACTTTTCTGAGGGGAAATTTGTTTTCTTTTGGCCTTCTGACGTGACCTTCCGTGACCCCGCACAGAGCCACACCTGTGCGCATCAGCCGGAGAGTTAATTGAATCAAAGACCTAGCCAATCAGCGAAGAGGAGGCCAAAGGCTAATTAATATTCATAAGCGGGGCCTCATGATCCCGTATATAGCAGTGTTCCCGCCAGGGGGAGCAAAGCCCGCCTAAGGCTCTCGCATTTTAGACTATTCAGAAGGCTTTATATTGTATCAGTTCTTAGGGGCATATCTATGATAATCGCAGCAGTCACTTAACTTCTCTTCAGGAGTTTAGCGTAACACTGTTTCAGGTCAAACCGTCAAAGGCAACTAAAAACAAACTTTAACGTTACTGAGTTCAACAGTACTTATAACTTGTTATCCGAAGTTGAAACGCTAGCGATGGTATTTTCGCTGCGCTGTTAGCTCCGTGCGACTGTTGTTGACGGTCTTATAACGGTATATTTTGCACCCCTGTACCCTGGTATGAGTAACATTTGGTATAGATAGGCATAATATAGTTGGTAAAATGATCCAAGTAAAATTTTTGGCATAAAGTACTGTAAAAGGCTTAATTACAGCACTTTTTTAGGGGAAATTGGTTTTCTTTCGTTCTCCATGCCGTGACCTTTCGGACGTTCACCCCACAGAGCCGACATCTGCACCTGCGTCTAGCCGGCAGGAAGAGTTAATTCAATTAATGGTTCAGCCAATCAGCGAAGAGGAAAGCGAAGGCAAATTAATATTCATAAGCGGGACCACACAATACGTTAACTTGAAGACTCAGGCCGTACAGACTTCTCGCCAGGATTTTTTCAAAGCGTCGGACAGGGGTCCGGGGGCCGCCGAATGTCCCTGGCGGGGTCCAGGGGCAGGGCCACTGTGGGGGGGACCCAGGTGGGCGAAGCCCCCCCCGGAAGCTCTTGCATTTTAGGCTATTGAGAAGGCTTCTTTTATCAGTTTTATTAAGGGCCATATCTACGATAATCGTAGCAGTCACTTACTTCTCTTCAGCAGTTTGACTTTAAAATATTTCGGGTCAAAGCTTCAAAGACAACTAAAACCTCATAAACAACAAACTTTACTTAGCTCAACAGTATACAAAAATATTGTACGGGTTGCCATCCTTAGTTGAAGCGCTTATTTATAGCGCTAGTATCTTCGCTGCGCCGTTAGCCGCCGTGCGACTTTTGTTGACGGTCTGATATCCCTACGTCGCCGCCTCGCTGATATTCCCACGGACATGTTTAAAAAAAAATACCCAGCAAAAAACGCTGTTCTGCGTCAAATTCTATTCTATAAAACTCAGTGTTACAGTCTAAATATTTTGTAGAAGCACCGCTGTAGGAAAGAAGGTCCAAGCAATGTAAAACATCACGTAGCATGAAGTTCGCTGTCAACTGGCACACAGCACATGACTGTTTGAAACTCTAAGTCTAATCAACAGCCGTGTTTGATTGATAGCCGGCGGTCCTATGATGAAGTCGGCGAAAGGTGCGTTAGTTAGAAAATCTGCGTTTAGTTTTGATACGTAATTATAAGTTAGACAGTGGCGAGAATGATTATTTTCTCATCAATATTTCTCTTCAGAATTATTTGAACTTAATTGTACATCTAAACAATTGGCTTACCTGTGCAATGTTTATATGATTAATGATCAGTGTACTGAAATCATGTGTAACGTATGGCTCCTAGTCAATAGATCAGCATTTTCTCTATAGTGACCACCTGTCTATAGTGGCCACATTTCCTAGTGCTGTTGTTGTTTGGCATAAACTTTGAACATTTAAATTGTAAGTAACTTTAAACTGCCAGAGTTTCAGCCCAATAAAACACTCTCAGCGCCAGGGTATGAACAGACTGACCAGACAGACGAAAATAAATCCTCGAACAAGGTTCAATCGTATCTTCCGGGTCTGGCAGGAAGTTGTTAAACTAAAATAAGAATAGGCTCGATGGTTGATTGCATACAAAGTAAAACAGTTTAATAGTTTTACAGCTTGAAGAAAACAAACGCTCCTACAGTACCTGCACCTGCTTGATAATTATTAAATCGTATGCCCTACTTGAATAAAAAAAGTTCATTGCAATAATAAATGTACCCACATCACAAGGAGCTTATACTTTTTTAAACTTACACCTAGTTATCGTACTGAAAATTGTTAATGACATTACATGAAGTCATTCAACAATTTTCAGTCATGATGAAAATTTTCTGAATGGAAGGTGTGATTATTGTCATTTTCTGAAAAATAGAAGCAAGCTCTGTTTTTACCTGGAGTCAATTCACAATACCAGTCCACTTTGGGGGATAATGTACTGTTAAGAGGATGTTCCATTTTTGCGCAGGGGTGATTTGGAACAGTCCAATGTTGCGTGGGAAGGGGTATGGCTGAAATATGCTGTATTTGCTCTTAAGCAAATGTCGGCCTTTCTAGTCTAAAGTTGTCTTTTTAAATTATATCACTTAGAACCCAATACCAAGCAAGGGCCTCTTTGGTCCTTTAGGATATAGGAATAAATAGTTCAATAATCAAGATGACAATAACCTTTTAGCTGTACCTTATTCGATTACCCTTATCCCCGCATCAATTACCCTTTTGCAGCTCGCTGCAAAATTGAAATTGAATTGCTTGAAAGGTCCACAGCATACCGTTGATATGACTTTTCCTGGGCTATAATCAAAATATCTTTATCTTCATTTCAGAATATTTCTGTCAGGCTCCAGTACACCTTGACCTGGGCCGATAGCCGACTTTACGGCATCGCGCCATCGTGGGTTCCCGTGCCGCCGTCCTTGGTCTGGTCCCCGCCGCTCGCCTTCGGACAGTCCGTCCGCCGGGTCACCGCGGAGGAGGAGGCGGACACCTCGATGTGGCTGGACCCACGCGGAATCGTCATCTACAAGATGACGTATGAGTTATATATGTATATGATTACTTCAATAGTAAACGATTAAAGATTACAGTACAGTACAGTACAGTACAAAATTGATTGTTTATTTGATAGCGTTTCCTGCACATTTGCTAATGAAGGAGAAGCTGTAGAATCTAAGAAATCATCTAGAAGTTAAGATGTCAACTGATGCATGGTAGCTCTATAGCGTAAGTGCACCTTCTTGAAAGAATGCATTGGTCAATTAACATCTGAATAAATAAGTGTGAGTAATCATGAGTTTCTTACATTACTTGCTTACAAAACACACATTGTTACGTGTAATATATATGATACATAATCATAGCGACCGATAATCTTTATTTTCTTCCACATTACCGGATCCTTGGACAGACGATCGCTGACTCTCAGCTGTGTGGCAAAGCTGGAGAGATATCCACTAGACACACAAGACTGCCAGGTGGTGCTTCATGCATGTAAGTTCAGTCTATACATCACTGATTTACTTCCATTAAGTTCTTCAAATGCTTACTACTAGATGTCACAGTCAAATCTTTGTAATCATAGCAAATGATAAATGTTTTGCAGAAATATACAATGTATTAGCTAGTCTTAGGGATGAAGTAGCTCTTAGACTAACCGATATTACTTGTAAGCAAATCCTAAATGACTAGCCGTTTTTTAACAATACATTTCTCTATTTCCAGACAACGGAATACGGCTCCGTCTTCAGCCGTCTGAGACCGGCCAGAATGCGCCTATCAAGGTTGACGCCAGGGGGATCAAGTCACAGTTTGTACTGGTGGGGGCTGAGCAGAAGGCAGGCTTCAAGTTTTTCCGAGAGAATGTCACAGGTCAGTTAACTCAAATGTATGACAAAGGACTTTTATTTTTAAAGCTAGTCTAAGTTGTGTAT
>NC_049982.1:11008437-11064844 GCF_000003815.2 Branchiostoma floridae
AGACACATGTAACGGAACTGCGTGTACAAATTGCGATCTGTCGTTTGGTGATTGCCGGCACAAACCACCTCAGTCCTGTGCTCAACACATCATCGGTAATGACCTTACCATAATGTAGCAATTTAGACAGAGTAGATACACTTAGCTTATATCCGTTTCGCAATTCATTATCAAATCTGTTATATACCGAGTGTATCTTTGCTGGCTAATGTCCTCTGACATCTACACTAAATCTTGTGTCCTTTTAACTTAAGATCTGACTGCTTGATTCTACAATCTCGATCCACATGAAATAGACTGACAATGCCGTTCGTGAAATCGATCATTCTTTTTTGTCAGACACCAGTGCGTACACGTCGCTGGAGGTGAACATCCGACTCCGAAGAGTCCTGTGGAGGCACATCCTCACGGACTACCTCCCGTCTACTGTCATCGTGCTGGCAGCGTTCTTACAAACATGGCTGCCCCTGACACTGGCAACAGTTTCCGCCAGGGTTGTTCTGGGTACAACATCAGTCCTGTCTATGATCCTACAGGCGGGGAAAACTGAGCGGATGCCATGGGTAGGCTGGCCTGTTTTTATGATTATGATATCAAGGAATTCATTATTGAATTTTTCTTATTTCCTGGCAGTCCTGACTGGCACCGATAAAGCCCCCTGTCCACTAGGCCTAAAACGGATGTGTGTAACCTTTAGCTTCGATTTTGTATTGTGTATACCATAAACAAAACTTGACTGTAAAGCGTAACTGTAAAGACAACAACACACACAAAGCGTAAAAGGATTACTAGTAGTTTTTTTTCTATACAATTATATATATCAGGACCTTTCAAACATCACATGAGGTACATGTATATGTAAGAGAACAATGTTAGGACGCACGAAGACCTATACATGTGAGAGTAATTTGAGTGCGTTTTTAAGCCTGACCACTGCATATCTTTGACCCAGGTTGACAGCCCCAGAGCTATAGACATCTGGATGCTTGGCTGCTTATCCCTTGTGATTGTGGCGCTCCTACAGACGGCGGTAGTTCACTACATCTCAACTTACATACAGAAAAAGGTAAATACTTAACATATAAATCTTAGATCTCCAAATATGCCTAGTATTTAGCATCATTAGCAAGTAATACGAAACACACAGAAGAACAGATGGCACAGAAAGACAATTGAACTAAAAAAAAATTCGGTATCAGAAAGAAATTCTTTCAAAACCATGCACAAGAAGTTAATAGAATGCTATAAACAACCTATTTCCCCAGGAAGAAATAGAGATTCGGAAGGAGGAACAGAAGAGGAGAAGGAACCCATCTATCCTGATACCCCGCCCAGGACTGAGAGCTCCCGGGGATAACCTGCTTTTCAACCTGTACGACAGCACGAGATTCCAAAGCTCCCAATATACTACAACCAACCAGCCTGTGGCCATTCCTCGAGCGCGCCTGCGCACCCCTGGTCCATGCAGATGGCACGAACTACCAACTAAAGAATGGGTCGTCGTACTCAAACAAGACAGGTTCAAATCGCCTCAGAATAAATGCACTCCTGAGCAAGAAAATAGAAGTACAATTTTGCAAACTACTCATCAAAGTTATAACGACAGTGCAGTTGTGACCTATGTTCCACATACCCCGGTAGGGACAACTCAGTACAGAAATGTACCTGCTTTCAACGCCAGGTCCTTTCGGCCGAGTGCAGCGCAAAGGGCACAAATCGTAGCGTTGAAAATAGACAAGGTCGCAAGAGCACTACTTGTATGTGCATTGCTGTTGTTCAATGTTGTTTATTGGTATGTTTTTCGTTATTAGTTAACAATTAATGAGTCATCCTGCCGAGCTGTTAACATGTAAAGGAAATTGTTGTCTTCGTTAGAAAGACCAAGTTAAATATAGGAGCAGATGAAGTACCGACATTCCAGTCAAGTATTTAAAAGCTTTAGATGTTTTCTTGTATATTAAATGTATGGCATCATAAGTTACTTATGTGTGTAAGGGAACACATGTAGTAGTTCTTTTGTGTAATAGTTAATCTATCGTTTGATAACACACTTTCCTGGTGTGTTTTCAAACGTTTTGTTGCAGATGCGATTAGATGAACAATAGAAATTGTCATAAATGCATAAAATCTGACATGGAATAAACTGACATGGAATGACCTACATGGAATAAATGAATACGTAGGTGTTTTAGTATTGATTGATTGTTTTAACTACATTTGTTCATTGCAAAAACAGAGATGGAACCGCATTTAGAGAAAGCAATCGGATAGTCCACAAAAGAATATTATGCTTATTTGATTACCCACCTTTTAGCAGGTCCAGACACTGACTCTTTTGTCCACCAAACAACAGAACTGTCATGAGATAAATGTCGGCCGTGACTTCTTTAAGGTCACTGAGCACTAAATGCGGGCCTCACGTATACTACCAGATGTCACGATGGCATGATAGTGAGTCAAGTCAAGGATCAGGACAGAGGCATGATGTTGCGGATATGATAGACTTTATTCGGAGCTCTGGTAGACACGTCTTTCTCTGTCGGCTTCTCTCGCTGGAATCCCCTACCCTCATACGTGTCCCTTCCCAAACCCCTGTACATCTGCTCTCAATTATCGGGTGACATTTCCCACACCAGGGGTGATCACAGAGTGATCACGATGTCACCTCGTGACACCTCACCCCTCATTTTTTAAAACAATTTCCACATTGTTGACAGCTGTTATCAATTATTGATTACCGGGACATATTATCATGAAGATCATCACCGCTTTTCTTTTACATGCTAATTCGTCTACAATGCAATGAACGGTTATAATGAAAACTAAAAGAACACAACATACTCATACAGGTCAGCGACATTCCAACATTCACAAAACAACAACAAAAACATAACAATTTACAACAACAAAAGTTCATCAATGGTTGCCAGGTGTCCCGCGCCAACTTCCTCCTCGGCGGCCGGCTTGCGCACTTCCGGGTGTGTCCCGGAACCACAGGATAACGACAGGAACTCCTCTGCCCGTCGGGAAGAGGCTTGTCTTGTCCACAGAGGCCTCCCGGCTGGATGCTCCCACGACGACGACTCCTTTACGACGTCGGGCCCTCGGGGCGTCGTTGTCTGCCGAGTCGTGCTGTGGAGTCTCGCCTGTAGAGGTTGGGGTCGGACAGGACAACGCAAAGCAACCACTGACGCACATACACCGGTCTCCTAATCTCGACACCTCACCTACGTCTCAACTCTTCTCTACCACTGCTCTCGCCTCTACCTCTCGACATACATATCCTCAATACATAAACACAAACATACAGACTTTCCGACAACTACATGAAACGCCGGACACCCCTGACCTGCTATGGAAACATCATACGAACTACACATTACTATCCCGGAGAGTAAAACCCATATGTTCTATCTATAACAATTCTGTCTCTATCTGTCTATCTTACATCTAAACTGACCCATCTGGTGATTCCCCCCCACTGACTTCTGCCACGTCCACATGATGATGGCTGCTCTAATCTAATCTAATCTAATCTATACTGTGTTCCTGATGGCACTGACATAAATTATCTAACGTTGGTCGCCTACATTATAACAAATCTAAAACTACTATAACAAAGCTGAACAAAGTAAGTAACAGAACTAGGCCGGTGTGCACGGTGCGTCAATGATATTATGCGAGCCCACCGACCTTCCTCCTGTGTCTCTCTCTGCCCGGGCCCGCTCTTCCTCCGGTCACTGCCGCGTGGCCGTCCTGCCCTTGCCCTGCTGCCGCGCCCGCCGTGTGGCCGTACTCCGCTTCCCTCGCCGCAGCTATAGGCCATCATTGTCGCGGTCATCATGATCACAGATCACTCTGAGTCAGTCTGCACCTCTCGGACGCCTCCACTCCTGCTTCCTCTCGCTCGCCTCGGCCACCGACAGTCCCTCGCCGCCTTGCCCCTTGCTGGTCAACCCCGCGGGCTCGGTACTCCGGGCCGGCGCTCCCTCAGTGTCGGGGTCACTCAGGCTGTATTTTCTAGACGCCTCCCCTCCTCCATCCTCTCGCTCGGTCACCGTCACTCGCTCGACTCTCCTTGTCCCTCTCGTTTGCCCCTGTCCCGTCCGTTGAACTTGACTCACCCCAGCCGTACTACCAGATGTCACGGTGGCATGGTAGTGAGTCAAGTCAAGGATCAGGACAGAGGCATGATGTTTGCGGATAGAAGACTTTATTCGGAGCTCTGGTAGACACGTCTTTCTCTGTCGGCTTCTCTCGGTTGAATCCCCCCGTACCCTCATACGTGTCACTTCTCCCGACCCCTCTCCATCTGGTCCCACTTAGTCCGGTGACATTCCCCACACCAGGGGTTAACAGTGACTTGACACGCTGTCACTTCGTGACACCCTCGTGACACCGTGTCACGGTGGCATGGTAGTGAGTCAAGTCAAGGATCAGGACAGAGGCATGATGTTTGCGGATAGAAGACTTTATTCGGAGCTCTGGTAGACACGTCTTTCTCTGTCGGCTTCTCTCGGTTGAATCCCCCCGTACCCTCATACGTGTCACTTCTCCCGACCCCTCTCCATCTGGTCCCACTTAGTCCGGTGACATTCCCCACACCAGGGGTTAACAGTGACTTGACACGCTGTCACTTCGTGACACCCTCGTGACACCTCACCCCTCATTTTTTAAAACAATTTCCACATTGTTGACAGCTGTTATCAATTATTGATTACCGGGACATATTATCAGGAAGATCATCACCGCTTTTCTTTTACATACTTCTATACAATACTACTAATTCTTCTACAATGCAGGTCAGCGACATTCCGACATTTACAAAACAACAACAAAAACATAACAATTTACAACAAAAAAAGTTCATCAAATGGTTGCCAGGTGTCCCGCGCCAACTTCCTCCTCGGCGGCCGGCTTGCGCACTTCCGGGTGTGTCCCGGAACCACAGGAAACGACAGGAACTCCTCTGCCCGTCGGGAAGAGGCTTGTCTTGTCCACAGAGGCCTCCCGGCTAGATGCTCCCACGACGACGACTCCTATACGACGTCGGGCCCTCGGGGCGTCGTTGTCTGCCGAGTCGTGCTGTGGAGTCTCGCCTGTAGAGGTTGGGGTCGGACAGGGCACGCAAAGCAACCACTGACGCACATACACACAACACCGGACTTCTAACCTCGACACCTCATCTACGTCTCAACTCAACTCCGCTGCTCTCTCCTCTACCTCTCGACTTAAACATTAATATCTCCTCAACACATAAACACAACAAATAGACCTTCCGACAACTACATGAAACGCCGGACACCCCTGACCTGCTATATGGTAACATCATACGAACTACACATTACTATCCCGGGGAGTAAAACCCATATGTATATCTATAATTCTATCTCTATATGTCTGTCTTACATCTAAACTGACCCATCTGGTGACTCCCCCCCACTGACTTCCGCCACGTCCGCATGATACTCGCTGCTCAGCTAATCTATACTGTATTCCTGATAGCACTGACATAATTTATCTAACATTGGTTGCCTACATTCTAACAAATCTAAAACTACTACAACAAAGCTAAACAAAGTAAGTAACAGAACTAGGCCGGTGTGCACGGCGCGCCAATGATACTATGCGAGCCCACCGACCTTCCTCCTGTGTCTCTCTCTGTATGGACTCTCTGCCCGGGCCCGCTCTTTCTCCGGTCACCATCCCGCCCGCCGCGTGGCTGTCCAGCCTTGCCCCGGCCACTGCCGCTCTCTTTGCCGCTACCACAGGTCGTTACTGCCGCAGGCACTCCGGGCCGGCTCTCTGTCAGAGTAGAAGTCGGCCTGCATCTCTCGGACGACGCCTCCTCTGCTGCTCCCTCTCGCTCGCCTCGGCCACTGACGCTCGCCCGTCGCCTGCCCCTTGCTGGACTTGCTGGTCAACCCCGCGGGCTCGGTACTCCGGATCGGCACTCTGTCCTACGTCTCTGAACGGCTCTCGTCTGCCCCTGTCCCGTCCGTTGAACTTGACTCACCCCAGCCGTACTACCAGATGTCACGGTGGCATGGTAGTGAGTCAAGTCAAGGATCAGGACAGAGGCATGATGTTGCGGATATGATAGACTTTATTCGGAGCTCTGGTAGACACGTCTTTCTCTGTCGGCTTCTCTCGCTGGAATCCCCTACCCTCATACGTGTCCCTTCCCAAACCCCTGTACATCTGCTCTCAATTATCGGGTGACATTTCCCACACCAGGGGTGATCACAGAGTGATCACGATGTCACCTCGTGACAATAGCACTAAATAAGTTTCAGGAAATATCTTCTCCTGCTGTCGCTTACGCCACATACTGAATATGCAGTTCCTGCAATTAAGATACTTTCAAGTCAATCTTTGCCAGAGAAACTTTCCACTAGATAATTCAAAAATATACAAGAAACGCTGACACCATACGCCCTTTCATAAATACTTAATGAGTTACAGTCTATGACTAGCAACAGGCAGCGGTTTGAAAGACATTGTTGACGACTGAGGGGGATGTGAAAACAGCGACTTAGAGATGATACCAAAGTTTGTGGCGGCTTTGACACTTCTGTTCTTACCTCACTGTCCATATATTCAAGCAGGTAAGGTCAAATATATTGTAAACATTAAACGTACTGTATGCTATAGTTGTATAGCTGCATCTGCTGAAGCCGTCTCACATGTGTCATACAATTCTGTCCCTGTGAGACTTAGTGCTCCAGTAGACGAGAGGGTGAAGAAGGAATTGCACACCCCTCCTTCAACATAAAATGCCATGTGCAGGTCAGGCAAACAGGTAATTCTTGTGTGCCTGCTCATCTGTCGAATCGACAGGAGAATACATGTATACAAAAAATGCTATAGTGGTCTCCATTTGATCAAATGTTTGTCTCGAAAATACGTCAACTATTTTAGCCACGGGCTGAACATACGGTGATGCATTACCATGGTTCAGTACAAACATGGATATTAGAGTAGCCTAGAATCTATTCAATTCCACGTTTCGTTATCAATTGTGGCTATTGCCAGGCTTGTTGTTCCCAACTTGTGGGCAATAGGCTCACGTCACAGGAAAATCCGTACATTTGAATAAAGGCATTTCATGCTGTCCCTTCTGTAACGTTTGGCATCATCACACTTATTGAGTATCGTTCTGAAGTATCTGGGGTCCAAGTATTTGTTTTTCATAACAACATTTATGAATGTTTAACGCTGAACAGAAGAGCAGAACACATCATTCTGCATTAGAAATGTTGTTATGACGAACATTTTGTTACTTGTATGTATTTGTATTTGGCTGTAAACATGCTTCTGCTGTCTGCTACAATGGCTGGAAATGTTCAGTAAATGTCTCCATTTGATAGATATAACGAACCTTATATGTACATAATTGTAACTTGATGATCCAGTATCTGGATACTCCCGAAGAAAGTCATCTGGAAAAGATGATCTGAAAATATGTCTTATGGATGCACTAGACTAGACGTTTGATTCACAGTAGGCTTATTATATTTCAGCCATACATAGTATGGTGAAATATATTGTATTCGTAATGTTTCTTTCTTTCTTTCTTCTTTCTCCTGTCAAATCTTCAAAGTGATTCATCTCCGCCGTTCCTGGACCGAATGACCTGAAATTTGGCACAGGGGTAGAATGGGCCAATACCTTGATGCTTTTTTCTCAGTTTTTTCATATCTGCCTCTAAAATGATTTTATTGAGATTTTTTTGGTCAATTTTAGACCAAAACTGTATATTTTGGCCCCTGTACCCTAATATTACAACCAAATGAGCTGAAATTTCACAGAGATGTGCCTTGATAATGCCCCCATATAAATTCGATAGCACTTTTGGTGTACAGTACAACAAAATGCTTATTTTTGCGATTTTTTGACCAATTTTTGACCAAAAAAGGACACTTTTGGCCCCTGTACCCTGGTATTACAACCAAATGAGCTGAAATTTGACAGAGATGTGCCTTGATAATGCCCCCATATAAATTCAATAACACTTTTGGTGTACAGTACAACAAAATGCTTTTTTTGCGATTTTTTTTACCAATTTTTGACCAAAAAAGGACACTTTTGGCTCCTGTACCTTGGTATTGCAACCGAATGAGCTGAAATTTGACACAGATGTGCCTTGATAATACCTTCATATAAATTCAATAACACTTTTGGTGTACAGTGCAACAAAAGGCTTATTTTTTGCGATTTTTGGCCAATTTTTGACCAAAAAAGGACACTTTTGGCTCCTGTACCCTGGTATTACAATTAAATGACCTGAAATTTGGTATAGATAGGCATTAGATACTTGGTAACAAGATTCAAGTCAAATTTTTGACATAAACAACTTTAAAATGATTAATTTTGGCACTTTTCTGAGGGGAAATTTGTTTTCTTTTGGCCTCCTGACGTGACCTTCCGTGACCCCGCACAGAGCCACACCTGTGCGCGTCAGCCGGAGAGTTGATTGAATCAAAGACCTAGCCAATCAGCGAAGAGGAGGCCAAAGGCTAATTAATATTCATAAGCGGGGCCTCATGATCCCGTATATAGCAGTGTTCCCGCCAGGGGGAGCGAAGCCCGCCTAAGGCTCTCGCATTTTACACTATTCAGAAGGCTTTATATTGTATCAGTTCTTAGGGGCATATCTATGATAATCGCAGCAGTCACTTAACTTCTCTTCAGGAGTTTAGCGTAACACTATTTCAGGTCAAACCGTCAAAGGCAACTAAAAACAAACTTTAACGTTACTGAGTTCAACAGTACTTATAACTTGTTATCCGAAGTTGAAACGCTAGCGATGGTATTTTCGCTGCGCTGTTAGCTCCGTGCGACTGTTGTTGACGGTCTTATAACGGTATATTTTGCACCCCTGTACCCTGGTATGAGTAACATTTGGTATAGATAGGCATAAAATAGTTGGTAAAATGATCCAAGTAAAATTGTTGGCTTAAAGTACTGTAAAAGGCTTAATTACAGCACTTTTGTTAGGGGAAATTGGTTTTCTTTCGTTCTCCATGCCATGATCTTTCGGACGTTCACCCCACAGAGCCGACATCTGCACCTGCGTTCAGCCGGCAGGAAGATTTAATTCAATTAATGGTTCAGCCAATCAGCGAAGAGGAAAGCGAAGGCTAATTAATATTCATAAGCGGGACCACACAATACGTTAACTTGAAGACTCAGGCCGTACAGACTTCTCGCCAGGATTTTTTCAAAGCGTCGGACAGGGGTCCGGGGGCCGCCGAATGTCACTGGCGGGGTCCAGGGACAGGGCCACTGTGTGTGTGTGTGTGGGGGGGGGGGGGGGACCCAGGTGGGCGAAGCCCCCCCGGAAGCTCTTGCATTTTAGACTATTGAGAAGGCTTCTTTTATCAGTTTTTTTAGGGCCATATCTACGATAATCGTAGCAGTCACTTACTTCTCTTCAGCAGTTTGACTTTAAAATATTTCGGGTCAAAGCTTCAAAGACAACTAAAACCTCATAAACAACAAACTTTACTTATCTCAACAGTATACAAAAATATTGTACGGGTTGCCATCCTTAGTTGAAGCGCTTATTTATAGCGCTAGTA
The DNA here is from genome assembly GCF_000003815.2 of Branchiostoma floridae. Classification (NCBI taxonomy): domain Eukaryota; kingdom Metazoa; phylum Chordata; class Leptocardii; order Amphioxiformes; family Branchiostomatidae; genus Branchiostoma; species Branchiostoma floridae. The sequence goes on from NC_049982.1 coordinate 11,018,022, forward strand.
TCTTCGATGCGCCGTTAGCCGCCGTGCGACTTTTGTTGACGGTCTGATATCCCTACGTCGCCGCCTCGCTGATATTCCCACGAACATGTTTCAAGAAAAATACCCAGCAAAAAACGCTGTTCTGCGTCAAATTCTATTCTATAAAACATGTGGGACTCAGTGTTACAGTCTAAATATTTTGTAGAAGCACCGCTGTAGGAAAGAAGGTCCAAGCAATGTAAAACATCACGTAGCATGAAGTTCGCTGTCAACTGGCACACAGCACATGGCTGTTTGAAACTCTAAGTCTAATCAACAGCCGTGTTTGATTGATAGCCGGCGGTCCTTTGATGAAGTGGCGAAAGGTGCGTTAGTTAGAAAATCTGCGTTTAGTTTTGATACGTAATTATAAGTTAGATAGTGGCGAGAATGATTATTTTCTCATCAATATTTCTCTTCAGAATTATTTGAACTTAATTGTACATCTAAACAATTGGCTTACCTGTGCAATGTTTATATGATTAATGATCATGTGTAACGTATGGCTCCTAGTCAATAGATCAGCATTTTCTCTATAGTGACCACCTGTCTATAGTGGCCACATTTCCTAGTGCTGTTGTTGTTTGACATAAACTTTGAACATTTAAATTGTAAGTAACTTTAAACTGCCAGAGTTTCAGCCCAATAAAACACTCTCAGCGCCAGCCTCGAGGGTATGAACAGACTGACCAGACAGACGAAAATAAATCCTCGAACAAGGTTCAATCGTATCTTCCGGGTCTGGCAGGAAGTTGTTAAACTAAAATAATAATAGGCTCGATGGCTGATTGCATACAAAGTAAAACAGTTTAACAGTTTTACAGCTTGAAGAAAACAAACGCTCCTACAGTACCTGCACCTGCTTGATAATTATTAAATCGTATGCCCTACTTGAATAAAAAAAGTTCACTGCAATAATGAATGTACCCACATCACAAGGAGCTTATACTTTTTTAAACTTACACCTAGTTATCGTACTGAAAATTGTTAATGACATTACATGAAGTCATTCAACAATTTTCAGTCATGATGAAAATTTTCCGAATGGAAGGTGTGATTATTGTCATTTTCTGAAAAATAGAAGCAAGCTCTGTTTTTACCTGGAATCAATTCACAATACCAGTCCACTTTGGGGGATAATGTACTGTTAAGAGGATGTTCCATTTTTGCGCAGGGGTGATTTGGAACAGTCCAATGTTGCGTGGGAAGGGGTATGGCTGAAATATGCTGTATTTGCTCTTAAGCAAATGTCGGCCTTTCTAGTTATGGGTATGAAATTACCGCATGTCCTTGGACCCCAGACTGTCAGGTGGATAATGGTAGATTCTACGGAGGGACGACTGCTGTGACCAGTACAGGCAGGACGTGTCAGCGCTGGGACAGTCAGACACCTCACCAGCACACATGGACCCATGCGAACCATCCCACCTCCCGGCTGGAAGAGAATTACTGCCGGAATCCGGACCCGACTAACAGAGTTCAACCATGGTGCCTCACCACGGATCCTGGTCCAGTTCGGGAGAAGTGTGAAGTGCCCCCATGTGGTAAGCTTTGATTGTGTGAACTTGAAATGACAACTAATATTGATGCAGATGGTGGGAAGGCAAATTGGACTGTAGAGTAGAGCTTTGTGTGTAGTTAATAAGCTGTTTGTGAGAATACTTCCATTCGACTCATGTTTAATGCTCTGAAGTTACATTTTTCCTTGACGTCTGTTTGTAAACATAGTGTATGGTTGAGCTATGCCATATGGACATTGGATTCTAATTTGTATTTTTGGAGCTTGAACAATCATCTAAAGATACCTTAAATAGTATAACTCAAAGGCTTGGTTTCAACACAAGTCAGTACGCCGAAGAATCGCCAAGTGTCCATTGGGCCAGGTGTTCTTGGTATGATTGATTGGTCATCTACAACCAAGTAGTCGGTTGGATTAAACTCTTGGGACATCTTTAAGTTAGTTAAAGGTGAACATAATCATGCATGCATGGATGATGTAAATGTGTAACCATCTACATAAAAAACATAAAATCTCTAGATTTTCGTGGAGGTACCAGGTCTAGTTTATAGTGATTTTGCAAACCTATTGCTGAATAGTCTGTACCAGCAAGACAACAGACGACGGGTACTGGTACCGCTGGGATTCGCTGCTCATCACATCCCCATACCTCTTCCTGGTACAAGCGGGGTCTGACGTCCACATAGGGCTGGCAAGTAGCAATGGGGATCTGGATGCGACTTATGAGTTTGTCATCGGAGGTTGGGGGAACTTAAGGAGTGCAATTCGACGCGTTCCCCAAGGCGCAAACATGATAAGTCATACCACTGTAGGTGGGTGGCATTTTAAGGTTCTGTGTGCTTTTATTTCATTGGATACAAAGAACGAAATATGCAACAAAATTGCATGATGGTTGGTGTGAACTGTTAAGAATTAATACATCCTACTCTAGCACCAGTTTGACTGGATCTAGTAAAGTACTATGTAATAAAGTACTTGTACATGTAAGTAAGTATGAATGTTGGAGTGAGAGAGCGGGTTTCAGACATCTCTTTATTTTGACTGGAAGATATATATATATAACTGTGTGTGTGTGTGTGTATGAATTTATTCTGAGAGAGAGAGAGGAGACAGAGAGAGAGACAGAGAGGGAGACTGACAGACAGAGAAGAGCAGAGACAGAATCTAAGTATGGCGACATGTGCATTATCAAATCGTGAAGAAATAGTGCATTCATTTTTCCGCCCTCACCAAGACATCCTGTCTCCAACTGAATATCGTGCCTTTTGGCTCATCTGGTCTCCCGATGGAAGAATTGCCGTCCAGCGATTCGGTGATGACCTACCCTTTCTAGAGTGGACTGACCCCGATCCTCGGCCAGTGAGCTACATCGGCTACTCAACCGGGTTCGGACACACTGGACTCTGGCAGCTTTGTGAAGGTATCTCTCTGTACATGTCTCTCTACCTCCCTCCGTCCGTCTGCCTGTATACCTGTCACTCTCTTTGCTCTCTCTTTCTCCTTTTCTCTAAGAGAAACAGAATTCTATCCATCTCTTCTTCCTCTACTTTTATCTCCCTTTCTCCGTTGAGAAGTGGAGGCAGAAGAAAGCATGTACAATTTGGATAGTATTACATGTTATATATCACGTATCACCAACAAGAGTTTTTTTGTACGAGTATCATGCCTCCTACGTATGGCCAAATGACATGACTACAAAGGATAGTACAAGACAAACACATAACTCATAAGATATTTATGCTCTCCACTTGAGCAAGCTAAAACTCTGAAAACGCTCCACTCCCTTATGAACATATTTCAGCTAATGGACAATGGGGTGCGTGGGGAGGTTGGACCGCCTGCTCGGTACCGTGCGGTTTCGGCCTACAAACGCGCCGGCGTGTGTGCGACAATCCTATCCCAGTACCTCCTCTGGGTAAGGCATGCGAGGGGCAGACAGAGGGTTCTACTCTGTGTTATGTATCGGCAGTCTGCTCAGGTACGTGAGAATTTATTGAACATTATTTGTTATACATGCAAACCGTTATATTAGGAATGTTCTTGGTATTGTCAAATATGTTTTTATTTAATACAGCCCACTGCGGTATCATTTACTGTTGTATACATTGTGCATTGTATAAAAATCGTGCTAATTACAAAACTTCTCCTGACATCTAAAATTTAGTTGTTCAGTTTGTCTGAAAATATGTTCATTACGATGATAACTAATCCTTTGTATGTCTGCTTTCAAATATAGCTGACGATTTAGGATCTGAGGTAAACCCTGAAAGGATTACCCTGGGTAGTCTTCATGAAATCAGACCCATCTTGTCAAGATCATAGCCAACACTAGTGTTCTCAATCACTGTTCATTTTTAGATGAATGCCCCTCACACTTTTGTCCTCTTCTCGCTATAAGCCTTCGGACATGAACTAGCAACATTAACTTGGACCTGACTTATGTCGTCAGTGCGCATGTCAATCTTCCTCTGCTACCGAACCACCATGGCCACTCAGAAGCTTCTGTTCGACTACATGACAACTTTTATCACATGCTTTATAATTTCGAAAGAGAAAAATGCACATCATAATTGCTGTATCGTCAATCAAGGTCATCTTCTTCACCGGTAGCTGAAAATTGCTCATACGAATACACTGTTTATGTGACATGTACTTCTGTCAAAGAAACACAACACTTTATCTTACAAAAATGTAATGTATTTTCTTTGAATGTAAAATCTTTTCAAGAGTTTATTTGATCCCGGGGAGACCAATGTGAGCTGGCCCGACTGGCAGGCCAAGTGGAAGTCTGGCAAGTTTGTACCTCCCGATTATGACTCGACTCAAGCGCCGAAACAGATAGGTCTGTACTATTGCATATTCACTGTTATATGTTATCATGTTTGTTAAGCTTGGCTTTATATATTACTAAGCTATGCCATGGTATCAAACAAATCTTTACTCGTTAAGATTTACACGAGTACGAGAATTTGACATACCATAAAAAGATCTACGTACTTCCGCGTTCGCATCTACAGTCATAAACAACAAGATCGTGCATTGTGCGTGTATTGTTATAAGAGTCATTCGTACAATTAGATATCCATTTTAACTGGAATGGGTATACTAAAACTTGTATCTGTCCTTCCATGTAGTTTGATACAAAACCTTGATTATTATCAGTATGCTAAGTTCCGCTAACAGCAGTTGGTATAACATAACTTCTCGACATTTTTTCACGCCTAGGAGGGATGGACGTTGCTTCTACTGTCTACATCCTTCACATCGGTACTCTGTCAGAAAAGCACGCGGTAAGAATCTGCTTCATACATGTTAACAGATGTGATGATCCACTGTTATTATCTCTGTTTATGCAAAAATAAGCTGAAAGGTAACAATGATATATATATACGACTTCAGATTACTGTTCGATTAACCAAATGAATTCAAAAATTACCAGCCGTTTCCCAGATTATTGATTAAAATTTTTGTCTCAGAACATTTCCGTCAGGCTCCAGTACACCTTGACCTGGGGCGAAAGCCGCCTTTACGGCATCGCGCCGTCGTGGGTTCCCGTGCCGCCGTCCTTGGTCTGGTCCCCGCCGCTCGCCTTCGGACAGTCCGTCCGCCGGGCCACCGCGGAGGAAGAGGCGGACACCTCGATGTGGCTGGACCCACGCGGACTTGTCGTCTACAAGATGACGTATTGTTTATATACGATTACATTAAAGCGTGCATGGTATGATTGAAGTAAAAAAGTGAATAGGAAAAGCTCTTAAAGCATTCTTGCACAAGCTACAGCAATCGTTGTGAAATCTCAAGAAGAATTAGCATGGTTTGCTAAACGATTACGGACATGTATGTACATTTGACATGCACGTGGCATGCACGTGGTAAATGTTCTATATTGTTCAAACATTTACTGCTTCAGAGGTAGAAGGCACACAGTGAAGCACATTTTACATCGGGTAATCTAAACGCTACTAATAGATAGTTGTACATGTAGAAGCTTTGTGACCAATAATCTCTCTTTTCTCCACACTCACGGACAGACGTTTGCTAACGCTCAGCTGTGTGGCGAAACTGGAGAGATATCCACTAGACACACAAGAATGCCAGGTGGTGCTACATGCATGTAAGTTCATCACTGATTTGCTCACATTCTCTGTCAAATTTCTGAATCAGCAGATAATCCATTGAACTGATAATCGCTTTCAATACAATCTATTCTTTTCCACACTGAACTTTTAAATCATGTGAAGCTACGTTATAGCCTAGAAAACTTTCTATTTCCAGACAACGGAATACGGCTCCGACTGCAGCCGTCTGAGACTGGCCAGAATGCGCCTATCAAGGTTGACGCCAGGGGGATCGTGTCACAGTTTGTGCTGGTGGGGGCTGAGCAGAAGGCAGGCTTCAAATCTTTCCGTGAGAATGTCTCGGGTCAGTTTACTCCAATATATGAGAGAGAGGTTTGCTTGTTGAAAGGTAGAAAGAAATGAAAAGTCCCCATGTACCTGTAAATGTGTGTGTGTGTGTGTGTGTGTGTGTGTGTGTGTGTGTGTGTGTGTGTGATTTAATGATTATTTCACGCGTGCTTTCATCCATGTTCTCCAGATTGCCACTTTTTCCAGCAGACCTGTGACTACCGCAAAGAAGCTTGTATGACGTCACTATCAGACACATGTGAAGGGATTGTGTGTGAAAATTGCGATCTTGTCATGGGTGACTGTCAACATCAACTTCAGTCCTGTGCTTACGACACAAACGGTACTGGTTTGACAATATTTCATCAGCACATAGCTCTTATGTCAACAGTCGTTAGATATAAAATTGTTTGTGTTCAATATTGCTAGCAGCTACTAGTTGTTCAGTAGCGTTGTCTACATTCGATCGGTGGTTTTCAAATTTGTCAGCTTGACTCTGCAACCATAGACTAGACTACAGAATATGGATTGAGAGTGCTGCTCGTGATTGTTTTTGTCTTCAGACACCAGTGCGTACACGTCGCTGGAGGTGAACATCCGACTCCGAAGAGTCCTCTGGAGGCACATCCTCACGGACTACCTCCCGTCTACTGTCATCGTGCTGGCAGCGTTCTTACAAACATGGCTACCCCTGACACTGGCAACAGTTTCCGCCAGGGTTGTTCTGGGTACAACTTCAGTCCTGTCAATGATCCTTCAGGCGGGGAAAACTGAGCAGATGCCGTGGGTAGGTTGAACTGTACAGGCCTTGCTAAACTTTCCCTTCCCGATAGTCCTGTCCGGCACCAATTAAAAATTTAATTGATGGATTGCAGCCTGAAAGGTTTCTAACAAGAAACTTTTAAACCAATGACAAAAGGCAAAGACGTACCACAGTAACAAATCCGATGCGAGAAGGCATTTGCTCATAGATGTAAGAATAATGTAAGGCACGCTCTTTTAAAAAACATACTTGATCAATCTCCATTCTGACACCACAGGTCAACAAGCCCAGAGCCATAGACATCTGGATGCTGGGGTGTTTATCCCTTGTGATCGCTGCGCTCGTAGAGACGGCTGTAGCTTACTACATCTCAACTTACATACAGGAAAAGGTATATATCTTATACATAGATCACGGTCGGCATACCTTAGCACCTCTTATTACTTAGGCTTAGGGGCTCCCGTAGACACGATACAGACACTGGGCATGGAGATAACTGATGGAGAAACAATATAATTAACGTTACCTACATAGAACAGACGACAGAAGTTTGCATTAGAATAAATGCTGTGCATTCTTGTAACCATAAGAAAATAATTGATATGATGCTTTTGAAAAATCTATCGTTACAGGAAGAGAAAGAGATCCGGAAGGAGGAACAGAAGAGGAGAAGGAACCCATCTATCCTGATACCCCGCCCAGGACTGAAAGCTCCCGGGGAAAACCTGAACGACAGAATGAGATTCCAAAGCTCCCAATATAGTACAACCAACCAACCTGTAGCCATTCCTCGAGCGCGCCTGCGCACCCCTGGTCCATGCAGATGGCACGAACTACCAACTAAAGAATGGGTCGTTGTACTTAAACAAGACAGGTTCAAATCTCAAATTAACATGCCTAAAGCTGAACCTCATCAAAGTTGTAACGACAGTGCAGTAGTGACCTATATTCCACGTGCCCCGTTAGGAACAACTCAATACAGAAATGTACCTGCTTTCAACGCCAGGTCCTTTCGGCCGAGTGCAGCAAAAAGGGCAGAGATTGTAGCATTAAAAATAGACAAGGCCGCAAGAGCACTACTTGTGTTCGCATTGTTGTTGTTCAATGTTGTTTATTGGTATGTATTCCGTTATTAGAAAGTATTCAGCGAAACAAAGTAACATAAAAAGCACTTTATTTTCAAAGAAAACATTTTCTATCGATAAGGCGAACTACTATAGTTTGTATTTCATCATACGTATTGATACAAATTAAGCAACTCTTTATGTCAAGCACGTGCCATGTGCGATGCCTATTGCTTCAGGTAAACATCTTCTTGTGTGCACAACCAAACAGTTACTTTCCAAGTAAATATCATACTTAAGGAAAGTAATGAAACATCATTGTTGATATAGCAGTTATTATGCTTCAGGAAGCCGTCATATTATACATTGTATTCAAATACTTGAATGTACATATATATTGACAAGATTATGCAACGCTAGCTGGTCATACAATATTGTTTTTGGATGATTAAATGTAACCAATTATTTATACAGTTCACCACACACAGTCTTTGAACGAAAGCTGCTTCATCTTATACATGTTAACAGGATGTAAATACATCAAATATTTCCAATATCAATATACCTGAATATCCAACATAAAAGCTAAATTCATAGAAATCTTCTTGGGGTATCTTTGACATCAAATCCTGAGTGTCGAGTCTTCATTCTCTTTTTTTGTCATGTGTGATCCAGGCAAAGAAGAAATGCCGTAATTCAATAAAACAAATTGGTATTCAATACCGGTAAGCATTCCAATACGCGATATTGAAGACCAAAAAAATTGCTGGAAAAATCACCTTTGCGTACCAGTCAATTCTCATTGTCAGACGGTCCGCCCTTTCAGTGGCGCTGGGTTTAAATGCTCTGGGATCAAAGGCGGGAAAGTCTTTGTAATCACGGCTCGAAACAAAAGACTTTGGGTAGTACGAAACTACGGAATTTCCGTCATCGTTACTTTGCTGTTGACTTTTTCCATCGAAATCGGATTTCCCTCTATTGGTGTTGACTTTCTTTTTAAGAACGATAACCCATTCCCTGTCCGGGAGTTGGTGCCAACAAACAGAAGAAGGGACGTGTAGCCGCGCCCTGGGGATGAACAGCCGCGTGCCTGCTGTTCCAGCGCTATTCAGGTGAAGCCCATGCTGTCCACTTGCCGATGCCGCTGTGTCCCTCAGTCCTGGTCGCGGAATACGGATAGGAGGGTTCAGCTCTTTGTCTCTCTGTTCCAAGCGTTTTTTCATCTGCTCCTGAAAAAGATACATATAGCAATAAGATACAATTAAGGACCAATACGTAGCCTAGTCACCACCACTTCTATGTTGAAAAGTAATACAAAAAGTTCGTTTGTGAATAAGACGTTGATATGTTCATTGCCAATACCTTGTCTTGTAAATATGTAGATATGTAGTTAACAATAGCTGTTTCCAGAAGAGCCACAGTTACAAAAGACAAGCATCCCAGCATCCAGATGTCAATGGCCCTCGGTCTTTCGACCTAGAAAGAAAAAAAAATATTCTGACGTTTTGGTACATGATATGTCTTTCTTAAGCAATTTGCAACCATTAGGAGTGCCATAGCTGTTTCGGTGCTTCTATGGCCTTTCATTTTTCATTTCATTTCAATTGTACTATCAACATCAAACTAGAAAGAAAACATTTTTTGCGAAAATTTGTCAAGCTGCTCGCACACAATGTTAGACCATTAGGCTTGTCCTAGAGTGTCGTGTGCGAGTAAAAAATACTGACGCAGATTTTGCTATCGCAGACCTGTAATTGTTTATATTTGCTGTTCAGCTGATATTCTGTTTATATTTGATTTGATTAATTTGATTTGATTTGATTTTTTAGAATTGTAACAGTACAATACTGTATACATACATTACATGTAACATATTTGTGGTGACAGCTAATATGCTGATGTCAACGGTAGTCCTATGCTCTGATTGGTTCACGGCAGTTCTAACCTCTGATTGGTCCCTAACATAAGGAGTTCATACCAGCAAAACAATATTTAACGTTACATTCTCTATACGAGAGAACATATCAAATACTCACCCAAGGCATGCGCGCTGTTTTGCCAGTCTGTGTGATCATTGATAATACTGCCATGGTGCCCAGAACAACCCGTGCTGAAACAACGGAGAGTTTGGTTGACAGCCATATTTGCAGATATGACGTCACCACAATGACAACGGACGGGAGGTAGGCAGTCAGCAGGTACCGCCACATGACTCTGCGCAGCCGCATGCGGAGCTCCAGCGATGTGAACGCACTAGTGTCTGCAAAGGAGTGGAAATGGTTATTCTTTACAGACGAACACAATTGAATTCTTAACATTTCCTATCAAAATTTCATTGATTGGAACAACGCTTATAACTAACTACCAAAACAGAATCGCTTCCAAAATACAGTTGTGATTAAAGAAATATATATAAATCTTTCATTAATTACCATTGGCGAAGTTAGGACAGGAGGTAATTTTATATCGGCAGGTTCCTATGATGAGACTGCAGTCGCCACAGCTCTTCCCCTGGCATGCGTCTGAGGGTGACGTCATGCAGGATTCCATCAGGTAACCGCACTCCTGGTTGAAGAACTCACAGCTGGTTCCTAAAATTAGTGAAGAGATATAAGAGTTAACAAATCAAGCACACATAGACGTGGGTGATGAGGTCATTGCATTTTTTCCATCTTTTTACACTGCACTGAGAGACCAAAGATTTGAAAGACCACTCAGCGAATTTCATAAATAAAGAGTGAACTTAATGTCGTTTTGTGTACCTTTTATTATACTTTTACAGCTTGCATCACATTCCATGGTGAAATCAAAGGTCGTACAAAGTGAATTTCGTCTCTGTAGCGATCGTCGTCGACCTTTAGCTTATATTGGACAGGGTTATCACAAGTAAGATGCAGGTTGTCTGACTGTATTCACAGCATTTCTTTAGATACTGCAGCCATCTTAAGAAAGACGAATCAACCGTTGTTTTCTGAAACGGTTTGAACAACATATCTACGAACCTGTATCGTTCCTGACGAAGGATTGGAACGTCGCGCTCTCTTCCACGCCGATGAAGGTGAACTGTGACGTCACGCCCGTAGCGTCAGTCTTGATGGGTGCACGGACGGCTTGGTTGGACGGCTGGAGTCGGAGTCTTATTCCATTATCTGGTGTGGATGAACCAACACATGATAATTACTCACTGCATGTGGGGGAATGACATGAATGAGAATTGCAGATCCGTGATCGCATTATCCAATGCATTTTGTCCGACCATATGTCGGAATGGCTGGAAAAAGTAAATGATGAAATTCTAGAGTGAATTAGATTATGATGTAGAAATATCATGTCGGAAATGCAGAAACAAGTAGACGATAAAACTTTAACTTACAGCCCAACAGAGCTACCTTGCAGGTTTGCGTGTCAAGCGGGTACCGATCTAGCTCGGCCACACAGCTCACTCTTAGGAGGCGTCTGGGACGTTTTGAAAAATAAAATATGTGAATTAGACAGTTTTGTTAGGAGCATGAGAGGTTAAGTGCAAAACCAACAATTAATGGCAATAGACGTGATAAGAAAACAATGCCAGAGACGGGAGTCAATCCATATAGCACTCGTTAACAGCCTTTGGTCATCTGTTTGGTTGTCCCTGTTTTACATTGTCAAGGTCAAACATAACATACAGTAACGGTCAAAATGATAAACGTAATGAAATATGCCCAAAATGGCACAAAATTTGTAATCAAAATAATCATCTAATAGTAGCAAGAAAGAATGCACTACGAGTAACTTGCGAAATTACGTTATCTTATAGACAATCAGTCCACGTTGATCCAGCCACATCGAATTGTCCTCCTCCTCCTCGGCGGTCGCTGTCCGAACGGACTGGCCGAAGGCCAGCGGCGGGGACCAGAGAAGGGTAGACGGCACGGGAACCCACGAGGGGGCGATGCCCAACAGACGGCTATCAATCCACGACAAAACGTACTGGACTTGGATAGAAATATTCTGGGAACAAAAGTTTCATGTAATAAATCAAGTATATCCTGTAGTAGTATCCTGTAGTACCCAGATATCACATTCTCCAAGCAGGGGTTACGGTCGGGGGATATCAGTGGCCACTGTAAGAAATCGTCGCAACCACTACAGTATATCGGCGACCGTAAGTAATCGCGGCCACTACTCCCAAGCCTATTTCTACTTAAATGATTAAGATATCCTGCATAAATGAATTCTCAATCGTGCATTATGGGCATGATTTCCATTATTTGGAACCTTATACTTTTTATTAGCCACGAAGTTGTTATCAGTATTGGTAAGTTCTTACCCCATGTTTCTCCGAAAGGGATCCAATGTTGAGAATGTATACAGTGGACGCGACGTCCATCCCTCCTGAATAGAAATGCAAATATAAAAACAATTGAAATTACAGTTTTTTTTGCGATTCTACAACTCATCTTACCAGTCCATTCAAGCACCATTTACTGTTTTATCCAAAGTCACGTGTATTTATCTAATTAATCTGAATGGATCAAAAAGTAATTTTGTCAGGTAATGCTCTTTAGAATGTGGAACAAACCTATTTCATTTGGCGCCTCGGAGCTGTCGTACCCAGAGGGGAGAAACTTCCCCGTTTTCCAGTTTGTCTGCCAGTCCGCCCAGCTGATGTTAGCCTCGCCAGGATCAAATAAACCCTGACGGTGGGAAACAGTAAAAGGAAATCAAAAGCTTGTTGCTGATGGGCAAAAGTCGCCTACATTGTATATATATATATATATATATATATATATATATATATATATATATATATACAAGTAATAAGCAACGGACTTGATACTGCATCTTATAGAGTTAGACATGGTGTCGTCAAAAACAAAACTGATCCCTAACACATCTATATGATGTTGGTTGACATTAAGTAATATGAATACCTGTAGTCCCGAATCGCTCTCTGTGTGAATAGAAAAAAATGATAAGTTATTCGTGTGATATGTTATCCATTATTGACTTCAAAATCTATCGATATTTTGCACGATAAAGGATAAAAATTTTTATGATAGTGTCTGTCTCTTTTATTTTTATTAACAACTTGATTAATAAAAATGCATTACAATATTCCAAATACATAGGGTTGCTTGTCAAGTAAATTGCACTGAGGCTTTATAGCTATTCGGACAAAATGTGATATCGACCATAACCCGTAGCGTTCACAAAGCTTGTATTGCACAAGAAATACCTGTATGATATATCCCAACTTCGACTCTGGTATCCCACTTACCTCGGCACACCCCGGGTATGTAACACATGGCTGACGCTGCAGCCTGTCCGATGCAGGTCCCGCCCAACACGTGTACAGGTGCCGGGCTGGTGCAGGTCCTACTCCGGGCCATCATACCGAACCCGCAGGGGGCGTCACAGGGAGCCCAGCTGCCCCACTCGGACCAGTCACCGTTTACTGAAATAATAATGTACGATGATCACCAGAGATAGCAATTTGCGATGATTAGCACACGATAGTTTTCACTGTCTTGGTAAACAGCTCTTACATGCTGTCATTTTCCCATAGCTTTCGCTAAAACGTTAGGATGATGGATGAGAGCTGGCTGAATCCTACCGAATACATTTGAGTCTCCGACATTTCTTTCTGTAATATGAAGTTTTATTACTATTCAAACTCAGAGAAAAAAGGGACAAACAGGATAGCGACACTATCTATTTATCCCATTATCTTTCCACTACATGTGAACCGCTAGATATGAAAGTACCGTAGCAGAACTTCCATTCCGCCACACCACCCGCTCCAGCATGATAGCCGAGGTAGCTAACCGGGCTCAGCTCCAGGTCCGGGAATGTCGCCCGGATGAGTGGTAGATTCTGGTCATGGGCCCTGACTGCCACTGTTCCATCTGCCGACCATGTAAGCCAGAACATTTGGTACACCCCAGGCCGTAGGATCCCTACAGCGAAAAATCATTTTAAAACGTTTAAGTTAATGGTTGTTATATGAAGACAGTGATTATTTTATAAGAACGTCGATCATTCGATTAAGCTTAGTAATGCGTACTATAAAGACATTTGCAGATATAACCGGAAGTTCTGCTGCAGAACCAAGGTCAGCCCCCGGTAGGCCCATATTCAACTTTGAGCTCTACCCACATAGCAAATATCATTACAATCCCTCCATTATGGTACGCCAACCATAATCATCCGAAAACTATTTTGTATTTTGTATTACAAATTTTCAAAAATTGAAGAAAATTTTTTTTTAAATCCGGAAACACTAATGTACGGGCACAGAGACACAGACTCAAACACATCCAAAGCAATACCTTGATTTTTCATGAACATAATCATTAACGAACGTACATGTGAGTCATGACTTACTCGGGGTGGCAGCTGTTGTCAGACCTGTAGCGTGACGGATGCTACTCTGGACACCGATGACAATTTCAACCATGGCGTCCGTGTCTCCATTATCGCTGGACAATGCTATGTGGACCCGATTGTTGGCTCTAACCTTTACAACATACGGAGAGGTGATGACTGGCAGGTCCCATATGTATGCAGCATCAAGGTTGTTCGTGTCTCTGTGCTGGCAGGCTGAAATGTAATAATGGAGGATTGGGGTGTTGCGAAAGTTATATAAAGCACTTAATCATCTTTAGGTCCTAGAAACATTTCATGATTTCTTCTTTTCTGAAGGTAACGCAATGCAAGTCGACGTCAGAATCTCTCTTCAGGACAGAAACGTATTACATTGAAATGTCGGTACATGCCAGCACATGAAATAGTGACGATGAATATTGATTATTGCATTTAAGGGGCACGTTTTAGAGATGCCACAAAGTCGCAGATTCCATCTTGTAAAACCAATACTATAAAACATACCTGCACAGGTGGAGCTATCCATCAGATAGGGACTTCCGTCAGGGCAAGCGCAGTAAAATGAACGGAAGATGTTCACGCACGGCTCATTCACGTCACAACCCCCGTTGTTTTGACTGCATTCATCGATGTCTAAAAGAAAACGCTTGGCATTATTGAATAACATAGGTGACGAGTTTCCAGGATCACAGCAGTGTACAACACGAAAAGAGAAGTAACAAAATATGAATAAAACCAAATTATCAAAATTCCAAGGGAAGAGATTGAGCCAATTTAATTTCATTACATTTGAATTGTGAGTTTTTCGCCATGGAAATACCACTAGTCCTCAATATTTCTTACCGATGCAAGTTACTGTGTCTTGTCCCAACGTCAAGCCGGATGGACATGAGCAACTGTATCCATCCGCCTCATCCACACAGCCGTGGGAGCAGTCGTGGGTACCCTCTGTACATTCGTTAACAACTGTGGAATAGCAACGAAAGAAATGTTGATTTTTACAAGGTATGTAAGTTATGAAATATTGAATACGTCAAGTATGCAACGAGGGGAACAAGTGCATGTTTTGATTTTTGCTTTGCCTTGCAGTTGACTGTCTTCGCACAAGAACTTAGTACATAACATTATTGAAAATGACTCAACTTTTTTCCAACACACAAAACAACCTTTTGACGCAACACGTGTAGGAAGGAAGTTTGCAGTTACAATTGTGGTACGTTGGAAGTATTTTTTCTCTGTGTCTTGAATGACGTAGAAACGTTTTATATCAAAACAATGTTTATTACACATAAAGTTAGAACAAAAACTTACGGATTTGGTAGTGACTGAATCCTAGGAGACTAATAAATGACGAAAGAACTGCAACCTTGTAATTCATGGAAATATGGCAAATGCCGAGCGCACGTTTGTAGTCAACAGACCGACATGTACCGGGGGGAACACGGGCGGTTCCCTGAAGACACGCCAGGAGACAGGCCTCCTCCGTTATCCCGTGGATTATGTCATCATCGAAACCGCTGACGGCCATATCGTGAAAAATAAGAATCGGTCGAATGGATAAACTGTAGAAAAATATACAATGTTATTATCTATTGGATATCTGTTTAACGACATGTCCAGGAAATGTTACATGGCAGATGCCAGCGATGTTGGACTTCATATGGATAAGCTGTTTCACTTTTCCTTTCTGTACAATAATCACATGCTTCTAGTACTGGATAGGCAGGTTGTAGGGGCTAGACAATTTAGGGCAGATACCGATTTTAATTTCAAGACGATCCGATTCCATGTTTTGATAACTGAATCAAATAATGGCTTTTAACAATGCACGGAGGTTTAGCAAAAACACACATTTTCTATTGCAAAGCTGAGTACAACAGAGTTTTTTCTACAACATATGAATACACTGTGGTGTTGCATGTTTCAGTCCGAGAGCCATAAATGTTAGCTGGTGTATCAGTACTTCTTACAAAAAAATATCAAGAAAGATTTAAACCGAAGAATGTAGAAGAAGTATTTGTTTGTATTGTACGAATTATCGCACTTCAAAGAATACTATATGCCTAATTTATTATTGTAGTATCACAAGCAAAGCCCTCCATACTGTCTAATGCGTGAGTATTTAACATAATGTAAATAATATTACAGATATGTGTGGAAACAAACATGACTCACCTGAAAGAGCGCGTTGACAATCAAGTCCCAATATCAGCAAAGCAACAAATGGGCGAAGTGCAGCCATATTTACGCACTGTTTCCTGTCATGAAGATCTTATCTCACACAATGTACAACTCCTAATCAGACTATACTACCGCACACCTCCCTGAAATGTCCGATAGGGGAAAGAGTCCATCTATATTTACACTCCATTAGCCATTTTATGAGTGTACAATAGATCCATTTTGGCTCTATAATGGCAATGAAATGACACATCAAACGAACCAGTCCATTGTAGTGCTGTCAGAACTATCATGATTACGCTATGAATAATCGTTGTGTTGCTAAGCGTCTGTCACAACACGTTCTCTTCTATTACAATGGGCAGATGATGGGTGTGCACCATATTAATGTCGACAACAGTAACACGTGGAATGACCGTTTGTTGATTGTGTTGGTTGAAAAGCATTCTTCGTGACGTAATTTGACATAAAAGACATTGCTATGTTCGCCTTGCTGGAATGTACTTTGGCTTTAATAGAAGAATGATAGCCATGAGTGATGATAATGAATGTGGAGTGAGGGCACTTTTGTTCTTATGTCATGTGAAACTTGCTGCATAACAGCATATTCATGGAGTATGAACCTAATAGCTCGAAATACTAATATAAACAAAGCACAACTACCTGACCCTCCAACTATTATCACAACCCAGTCAAAGGTTCGTATACGCGTAGGTTATGCTGACCTAAGATAGACAAACACAAACCCACATAGACACACAGATAAAGACACACAAACACAGTAGTTTGACAACAGTTTAGTGTAGAAAGCAGAAACACTTTGATTGTAGTGAATCAATAACAGCATTGAATGTATTCTCTGCAGGCCTTTCATAACAACAATGACTTGCTACGACTGCAGTTTGGGCAATATCAGATAGATGGACCCATGCCATGATTATTCTTATAAATACATGGTAACATGAAACATCAACGCTGGCGGTTGAGTACTGTTCGTGACGATTAACAAGTTGGCAAAGTGGCAGCATTTTACCCCCATAATATAGTCAATGTTAATATGAACATAACGACTGGAATCATTTCATAAAGTCTTATGAGTCCCCAGCTTATTTATAGCTGGTTGTAGCCAGCCGGCTAGAAATGTTTGGAACAACGATCATTTCTTTTTCCAGCTCTTCTTTCGTCAATTAGACTGATTCCCATCCTCAGGTACTCAAAGTCGCCTAACCGACGTGAATTTTGTCCTCACCAGGGTAGGGAACTACCTTCCAATTTCCGTCCGCCATTCTCTCCCATGCTACTGTTGGCGTGACCCTCAGTTTAGGACGGGGGATGTGGAATCGTGAACTGGCAGGTTCGTCGGTTGAAACCATCCGAAACTGTCCATCTCGCCCCTCCCACCATCTTACCCTATCCTTGATTGGCGTCATCAGCATGTTGTTTGCCAACTCATCACCAAATGGCCTCCGGATGACGATCCACCGTTTGTCAGGCAGCCTGTACCACATGATGCTCGGTGGGTTCTTCAGCTTCGGCCTTGGTATGCGGATTGGAGACAGTGGGATTCCCTCGCCAATGGGGGTATGTTCTTTGGAACGCTCTTTGTCCAAAGCTTCCATAGCGGAGACGTTGCTGTATGGTCTGACAGGAAATCCTGGTCGCGGAATCCTCGCTGTGTTATTTTTGTCTAATGCCATGAGCGAAAGAAAGCGCAAATCAGCATCATATTCTGATTGTATGTTATTGCTCTTATCTATAGAACCTTGCCGTACTCCCTCAATAGCCGTGGTCCACATTACGTTATGCTTAACAGTGCACTTACCATCAGAACTTTAATTTTAAATCAAAGATATCTGACACAATCTAGTTTTTAGCGTGCAAAGATGGTGACACCTACTTTTTTTCTTTGTAGTCGAGTCGGGACGAAGCCGCCGAAGATTGTGTCGAGAAAAGCGACAATAAAATACATGTACACGTACACGGAGGGTGTCAGCATTAATGGGACGAGCCAAGGAGGAGTAAGGGGTGAAAAACACTTTTGTCAATGGATCAAGACGCCCTTTCGCCCTATGGCTTTTCTCATTGTGTTCTATCGATTTTTTGTTAGTCGACGTTATCGTGCTTGTTCGTTAATTTTTACCATCAACCCTGGTTCTTAAGATGTTCTGAAAATATCGGTTTCATATACAGGGCACCTGCCACCTGTTGCTATTCCAGCGGTCCGAGTGCACTGTCGATTTATTGGTAGGCAAAACTCAAACGAAAGCCATAGATAAACGCTGATGCATATACGCCCGACATAATGATAATAATCGCTGTTTGTGTAGCTATCGGACACACTTTATTTTCAGTCATTGGAGCATTTTGCATACGGTCACGCTTTCAGTTTTCTTACAAGTAAGCGGAGCCCGACGCCGTGATTTGAATAGGTGACAAAACCATGCAGTAAAAAAAGAATGAAACAGTTCATCGGTTGCAAATGTTACGCGTTAACTCAAGACCAATGAATATATATATATATATATAATAGTTTCATCAGACTGATAAATGAATCGAGTATGGAGGCTTTATGGATCAGAAAATCTACTCCGGTCATGAACCCTGAATACAAGCTTAGCCAGGCTTGCAGTCGCACTCGTCCCGCTGCAACGCCGCCCAGCGGAGATGATTACCATTACATCGTGTCATTGTTGCTATGGAAAAGATATCAGAAGAACTACCAAAATTGGCAAGTAGATAATATTAGGTTTGTGTACAAAGAATTTCATTGAAAGACATTATCCGCACATTTAACTTATATCTTGAAGTAGAGCTCATGCGCAACATTAGTAATACATGTATCACCAAAACAAATATCAATGCTCGCATAGACTTGCAAATTAGTTGAATCTCTTATGTCGTGCATTTGCACATAAACGATAGGTTAGTAAATCGCAGACATTGTCATTTAACAATAAAACAAGGCTCACTACGCTCTTCACAAATATAAACGATGAGAGTATAATGTATATACATATAGGAACATTTTGAAAAGATAGTAATTGACCTTGAATATCCTTACACATAACAACATACATGTACTTTCATGAGGGAATAGAATATTTTAAGATGTTAAACAGTAAAATGTGGCTTTAAGTCCGATAAACATCGTAAATATTAGCTAAGGAACGCACGTTATCGCTATATATTGACATCCTGAGCAAGATCAACATCCTTTTCACACGGCTAAGTGGCTTAAGTACATGACATCATGTGCATTGTGCAGGCTTACATTCTCACTTTGTAATTGTGCTTTGTATATATATTACAAACTCACAAAGTGATGTATGGCTATCTACAACTCACTGGGTCCTGATGCCCTCTACACTTCCCAGTAGTAGTAAAGCAAGAAACCAACGCAAAATATGGCAAACATGATAGGGAACACAATGCGGGCAACGGCGTCAATCCTATCCGCCACGCGCTGAATTTTCTTCTCTTCCAAGGCGTCTTCCTCTGCAGTGGCTCCGAATTCTTCTTTCGTGAAGTAGACTGATACCCAACCTCCGGTACTGATGATATACTCCCAACCTACGTGGATTTTGTCCTCACCAGGGTAGGGAACCACCTTCCACTTCCCGTCCATCTTTCTCTCCCATGCTACTGTTGGTGTGACCCTCAGTTTAGGACGGGGGATGTGGCATCGTGGATTGACAGGTTCGTCGGTTGAAACCATCCGAAACTGTCCATCTGGCCCTTCCCGCCATCTTGCCTTGATTGACGTCATCAGCATGGCGTTTGCCAAATCACCATCAAATGGCCTCCGGATGACGATCCACCGTTTGTCAGGCAGCCGGTACCACATGATGTTCGGCGGGTTTTTCAACTTGGCTCTTGGTATGCGGATTGGAGACAGTTGAATGCTATGGCCAATAGGGGTACGTTCTTTGGACGTTTCCTCTTTGCCCAACGCTTCCAAGACATTGTGGTACGGCTTGTAGGAAAATCCTGGTCGCGGAATCCTAACAGGGGGATTTTGCTCACGTTTCGCTATCTTTTTTCGTACCTATGGGTAAAAATATAATCTGTGTCAGTAACATGTTCTTATTGGTGTTAGTTTGTTTGTTTTGTAGAACGTGACTTGCGCATGCTCTAAAATGTTGTGTTCTACCAGTTAACAATGGCATTTAGCAATATCACGTTTGACAAAAATTTAGTTGCAAAATGAAAATAAATAAACAGCGATACTTACTTTTTCTTCGAGTTGAGACTGGACGAAGTGTACAATAATTGTCTCAAGAAACATGAGAATGACAACAGTCAGGCATCCGGCAAACCAGATGTCGATTGCTCTTACTTCGTTTACCTGGGAAATAAGGTGATATAGACGTTAGTATAGGTAAGTTCATGTCTTTAATATAGTTCATGTCTTTAATAGTAAAACAAGAAAGACGACAATTTAGATTTCCCTGACCATTCTATTTTTTAAAAGATAATTGATGATGGTTGTAATTGTGTAAATGTTTCCTGTCAGTTCATTAGCGCAACAGTATAATTTGGCTGGCATATGACTGGTTTCCTTAAGACATAACTCAATATATCCCTACACGCCACGTAGCCATTGATACTAGTAGGTGTGTCAAACCATCAGATCTTGACATGACAAACATTAAGTTTGTCATGTCAAGATCTGATGGTTTGACAGTTTAGACAACTTATAATGTGATTTATATATATGTCTTCATTGAATGTTCACCTATGACGATAATTCCCATTCCTAAAGATTTTACTTTCGTACAAAACGTAAAAGTACCAACACGCTAATTAAATTATGTCTATTGCAATATGTCTATAGCTTATATCGTTTATACCCAGGACACAGCGCCAACGCCACTCCCATGCACGATGATAGTTAGGAACCCCGTGATTCCCAGCGAGGCCCGCCCTGCGAGGACAGAGGTGTGTAGGGGGAGCCAGAGCTGCAGGTACGAGGCAGTCACCACAAATGCCGAGGGGAGGAACAGTCTGAAGGCATAGCTCGACAAGCGGCGGCTCATCTGAAGGCGAACTTCCACTGTGGTGTACCCGTTTGTACCTAGAAGAGGAAGTAACGATCATGTTCCTAGAGGGTAGAGCATGGTCATATCCCAAGTTATTTATTTTGTCGTGATAGAGGCATTTTTGCCTTGACCTGTCGTCCTTGTCTGAAATTTATTACAGTAATATATGACCCAAGACATCAAAAATGTCGCAGGGATTTATTAAAAAAAGGTGATGGAAGGTTATAATATAGTGAAACGTTTAATACACAATGTAGCTCGCGATCGTGGCTTAGAATGTTTGACGAAAATTAGGTATATTTGAAGGTATGATGAAGGTATGTTTATTACGTTAATGGCTATGATGAATTGAATTCCAATAAAGCTATGGTCTCCACAGACAAAGACATTCTTTCGGAAATTGAAAATAATGACAGTTACACCCATCCGTTCTATAATACCAAAATAAACACATATTCACTGTTCTATCTAGCCAATGAATTATGCATTGCAGGCTTTGGCTGCGTATCTAATATGGCCTTGTCGCATACCACTATGATTAGACTCGATCAATTCCTGTATGTATACCATGCTTCTCACTTCTGTTTCAGATGAAAACAAGACGAGCTTCAGAATACTGATTATACTTAAAGCCATGCAACAACGTCCAACTGTTCGTAAAGGGAATTATTTTACTCCTGCATGTGAAAATGATTGTCAAGTTGATGTACACATTCGACATTCGACATTGGATGGCATACATACTCACTTGTCTGGCCCTGTAGACACCCGTTCGGTTCAATTTTACACTGTCCAACTGTCTTGGTGCATTGCTGACAGTCGTCACTGAGGTGACAGTCTGGGAATCGGCGGAACAGGCATCCGTCAAGGTTGTACTTGCACTTTTGCAGGAAGAAGACACAATCTAGAAGAAAGTTCAATAGTTGGCATTTTTCATCAAACAAAGTATCTAGTATGCATACATGTGCAGTGAAGCCTTTGAATAGAGAAATTATGTTATTTGAACCCCCATCCCCCAAACTTTTTGACTGTGAAATATTCAAACTTTTTCCTTTAGATTTTGACTTCAGCAAAATTCATTATATCTAGAAGCTGACACTATAGTGCCAAACAGGAACGTTCACATATTCATTTACCTGTGGAATTGAGCTGGTATTCCTGGAAGGACGCCTGTATGTCAACTCCTGTCAGCTCGAACTGTGACACTACTCCTGTGGCGTCTGTTTTGATGGCCGCATATCTGACGTCATCTGACGCTATCAGATTCAGCCTCAGTCCGCCATCTGCAAAGACGTACATGGCTTCGTTATTCAGCATGAAGCTAAGTTGTTAATTTATATGGTTTGCAAAATCTTACTAATTTAATAATGATACTTACATGCGTGCAGTTTGATATTGCATGTCTGGGTGTCAAAGGGGTACTTGGTCAGTAATATTGGACAGGACACACGTAACATCCGCCTATGAAACAAATAAAAGGTAAATAATAAATTTTGGGGGACATTCTAAAGTCAAATGATAAGTTTTTGCTTAAGTACAATGAACTAGGAACTTCTGATAGAAAATATTCAACAACACAATCAATCAATAAATAAATTTGATCATCCATATTCAAACGTAGTAGAGGACTTTTGCTAACAATAATTCTAAAGACAAGAGAAATAAGGAGGCATTCGTAAGGGTTGAAGGTAGAACGCAACAGAAAAGCATCCTTTTAATGGAACATCATTGATGCAGATACTAACGTCATGCTGTAGACGGTGAGCCCATCGCTGTTGACCCATGCAGGAGTGTCTTCATGAACAGGCGTGACACCACGGACGGCCTTCCCGAACATCAGCGGCGGCAGCCAGATCATGGTCCTGGGGACGGGCACCCAGGTGGTCGCGATGCCCTGCAACCTCGGGTCATACCAGGTCAGCATGTACTCGATGGTAAGGGATATGTTCTACAGGAGGGGAAAGGAAAGGAACAACATTTCGTCAGAAATGTGTAGATAATGCTCTGGTATGTTATCGGACATTGTTGTGTCAAAAAGTTCTCTTGTGAAAGGGATGTCATATTTCAAATTGGCATAGAAACTAATAGCGTAGTGCCAGGCTTCCGTCGGCTTCGGAGGCGGCGGAGAGAGGACCAAAGGCCAAGTTGGTTACGTATTCCCAGGTTAGACAGCACATAGTTTTTCCTGTACATGTCTGTCTTGTACAACTTTGGCAACACTTAACTAAATTAGAATAGATACAACAACAAAAACACTGTTTTAACGCAAAAACAAGAATTTAGAATGTTAACATTTGCATATTTGCAAATTGCGAAACACCAAATGCTCTCCAACATTGCCGCATTCCAATGGTGTGATAAAGAGGCCAAGTACAAACATACTGTGTGTTCCTCTGACAGACGGCTGATCTGTCGGATGTAGACAGCTGTCGCAATATCTAGAGTTTCCTCTGGAATAGGAAAAGAGAACAGCATAATGTTCACAGTAAGATACTGATGTTATTTCGAAATGGCAAAGCCTTCGGCTGCGATGTACTAAGTGGCGATTTTTGTCGACCTGTGGACTTCAGGCATTTAAGCGATTTCATAAATAATATATGTAATATGTTTGACGATAAACTTAAAACTTAAACCATACTTATAAGAAAACCATGATCACAAACACTTACTTGTACCTTCCTCATTCGGTCTGGCAGAAGTGTCGTACCCAGGCACCACGGACTCTCCTGACTTTATACCTTCCTATTCTCCCCATGCGATGCTGCTGGTGGTTAGATTGTCACTTTCTTCCGGGTACAGAAGCCCCTGTAGTACAATGCAGTAACAACCAAAACAAACTGACTATATACTGTATCTATTAGAAAAGAAGACAGTGGTGATACATATGAATGCCTTAGAAGAGTCATAAATTCTTTAGTACCCACACATTTTAAAATCTTTTTTTTTTTTTCATTTGAATATTTTACAACTACAATGTTGGTGGCTTTTAGTTAAGTAAAGGGGAGGAACTTTGAACTTACATCGATTATCGTTTCATGTTTTGGACCTGAAAAAAAGCGATATACGAAAGTGTGAAAAGAATATTTAAGCAAGAAAACAAGACACTTGGTAACACCACTTCTTACATACATCTATCTAACAAGTCAGTACTTGCAAGTTGATTGAGATGACATAAGAGAATTGAACATATACTTTTTTAGAGTAGGGCAGGGATCGTTTCTACCTGTACAGCCAGAGTCTTCGTAACACAGCTTTGAGTCGGTGCCACGCCGTCCGCAGCCCCTCCCGCCGTACCGTGGGGCAGGGCTACTGCAGCTCCGCATCCGCGTCCGCCGACCAAGGCCACAGTCTGTACTACAGCTGGACCATGGACTCCACTCTGACCATCCTCCGTGTACTGAAAAGGCAAACCTTTTATATCAAACTGACTGTATTTAGTCCCAATGGGGCATGAATATGCAATAAACTTCATGTCATTGTTATGGTACCTCCGGTATGGGAGCTGCTGTGGTCGGTCAGGGCGTGTCTACTTTACTTTTTCTTGTCTTTTATGTGTTTAATTACTCCTTTGACATGTCACATGTCTTTGGAGGTTAGTTAACATGTATTCAGTGCCATGCAACAATCCGGCATCCAAATTATGAAACGGAACAAAATGACGTCAGGTGGTATGAAATGCCTTTTCCTGTCAGTTATACTTAATAAGACAAACGACATTGAGCTGTTTTCTTAATCATTCAACAAGCTTTAAGGAAACATAGAAATATTGTATTGAAAACAAATCAATAAGTACTTTGGCAGTTCAGTCTGTCAGTGAATAGCCTCCGGCCGGGTGGACAGGTGCACTGGTAAGACCCATCGATATTGTCACAGATATCTGAGCAGTTGCCTTTATTTGTGTCACATTCGTTGACATCTGAAATGAACAAAAACATGAAATTGAAAAAAAGAGAGGTACAATATTCACTAGGCATCTATAATATGTGACTGAACAATGCTGGGGTTATAATCATCTAAACATGTCACTGTCTAAAACATATGGCCATTGTACTTAATTTTGGTAGCCCGACGTTGGACACGGAGACGATTGTTGATGAAAGACTGCTACATATTCATTTCTTTGCTGGCTACTTATACAATACATTTGACTTGATAATTTTGTGCATAAAACTTCAATCAGAGAGACCTTTTTCATGCATTTGATGAAAATCAGAAAACATGAGGTGGTCGTAGACATCTTTCTTGTGAAGATTCGAAAACGTATAAAACCAAAAAAAGACATATCAGTTATGAGGAGATAACTTTAAATAATGGCAGACCCTGTATTATTTCTAGGTAAAATGTTTAATGCCCACCGACACAGGCCGTGTTGTCGGCTTGTGACAGCTCCCAGCCCGGCGGACACGTACAGCTGTACCCATCCAGCAGGTCAGTACATCCATGGGAACACTTGTCGATCGTTGCATTACACTCGTCAATAACTGTATTGGACGCAATGGTATTGTTACTTCAAGTTTATTTCGAACAAAACAAATTAAAAAAAGATGATTCCATGTTGACGAAGAACTGGTAAATGGATTGCAAGTACAAATTCTTTCTCCTTAGAATCCGATGGATTGATGTAACATGCAACTAATCATCCTATTGATTTATGTAATTTTTTTACTACCTCAATTTTTTACTACCGACATTTCAGGAAAAGACGCATCGTATGTTCGCATACGGCAGTGGAAATTCTAGTTGTCTCCAGGCATTCGAGTTGCTATAGGGACAAATTTTCTCTAAATGCATGTAACTTGACTTCGTAGAACAGCAGCTAATGTGCATTAGGTAAAAATAAAAACTATTATCAGAATAAAGAACAAGATAAGGTATGAAGAAGATTTAAATTATATAAATAATTACAAGATAATACAACAATTCAAGAGACTGAGTGTACTTACTTAGCTGATAGTAAATGATACCGTCAGCTGGACCAAAATCGTCGGGATTCTGCACCTTTGAGGCCAGGCCGAGTATACAATTTCCCAATGTCCTGCTCCGCCAGTACTCCACCGAGAGGTACCGATCGGTTGACATATTTCTGTTACGATTGATACATTCCATCAGACACTGTTCCTCCGTGACACTGTTCAAGACCACGTCGTTCCAGTCATCCATTGCGTAGTTGTCGAGTCTAATGAAACGTTCAAAAGGGTTGTCTCCTGGCAAAGACATACAAAAGCTTGAAGTTGTCTCTATATATCAGGACACATTCTAAACGCTGAATCTGTTTGATGAAAAACAGCTTTCCTATCAGAGATTTCATATAAGAAGATTATATTAACTTTTTTGCTTGTTTTATCATTGAACAAGCAGCCAAATAAAAACAAACGACGTGTTAAGAGTCCCTAGATTCACCGACAGATTCCTCCATTATTGCAAATGCCTCAACTGTCAATATCAATATGCAGGAACTGAGAAAGGACTTACCGGATACATAGGCGTATGTCAGGAGTGATAGCCGGAGGAACATGATGCCGATGGACCTCGTCAACTCCATATTAACGCGTTATAGACGATACCCACGGATCTTCCAAAGTGGACAATATGACACAGCGAAAACTTAACCTATCGCCAGTGACAGTTATATATATAATAATTACGACCTGCGTATGTCCATATGATCATATACCCGCTAATACCATATACATTACAGCGTGCGCACACAAAAGACTTTGTTGACGACAGCAGGTTATGATCATGGGGTAGAAAGTTGATTGCATTGATAATGCCACTTCATGTTTTGCGTCATATATATTTATATATAAATACTAATACGTTCTCTATAGAGATCAGAATTCAATGTCACAGTTTTGTTGAGACAAGGATAGATGGCATTTTTATAGATTCAATTGAAACGAAAAATCTGAGATAACCAGTGGGCTGCTCAATGTTTTGTTGGAAAGAGCGTTGTGAAGAAACATTTTTGAGATATGGTGAAATGAGCGTTTTTATTTCAATTGGCCAATTTGCGTGCGCACAGGTAACACTCCCTGGGAAGGGATGAATAACTTATCATATTGGTGCAATTAGGACGAGGCTTTCACCTCAGGGTGAAATATTCAAAGACTCAAAGGGGGAACATAGAAAAGCACAAAATTCCATTTACGTGCCTGGAGTGAGTTGATTCAATTAAGAGGTCTCTATTGATAAAGTTACGGGAGAAAAGACAACAACGAAACTTCCTTCCTCAAATCAACTTTGCAACCATTTTGTCTAACTTGAAGAAAATGATTCATGATTTCCTCAAAGTACAAAACTTACTCCGTGTAAATGTTGATTTTGCTCACAAAATGAAAGATCTAATTGTGTCATAAACGCAGCTATAAATATATCTGTACGTCATCTCATACCATAACTCATACCTTTCATTTCCGTGATATCGCAATTTCATCAAAACCACATTGAATAATTTATTGGTACAGGAAATACATGTACATGTACATGCCTGTGCATTGTTGTGGGTCGGGCGGTTAAGACTTCGGTATGTAAAACTCCGATTACAAAAGTCACGAGCAGACTCCTTGTGCTGCTGCAAAAATAGTACAAATTGCCAAATAGACTGAACAATTTGAACAGAGGAGTCAGTCAGCCAAGTTAGACAAAGGCAACTACTGCGGCCTTGCAACTGTGCAGACCTCTCATTCACCACATTTGGCCAACTTTTTTGTACTTTTCAGGAAGCAGTGGAGTTTGATTGAGACTAGAGTGTGCCATGCAGAGGGCATATTGGCACACATGGGCCAAAGAAACAGGGGGCGTTTCGTGTAGGTAGAGGATGTAGGTAGAGAATGAACATGTTGGTGTATTAGAGTCGATTCCATATTACCGAGAGGGTGTTTCTTGCCTTTTGTTCCAACATTTTGGAAATCTTTGTAACAATCTAACTGTGATAAGTAACTGTTTAGAACTATTTATAACATCTATGTGACGTTCTAAATATTTCTATAGTATTCAAACATGTTAGAAACATTTCTAACATCAAATACATTATTTCTGTTAGTTTCTAAACTGTTCCAACATAGATGCATCATTTGTGATCACATGTTCGAACATGGAAACGATATGATGAAACTGGGTCAGTGGGCTGGGAAGAGGGCAATTCACACATCCCTACCAAGTGCAGGAAATTATGTCTGTCTGCCACCTTCTCACAAAAGACTCACCAGTGTATACTAGAAAATCTAAAAATACAAGAGCCAAACAAAGGACCAAGCTTAGCAGCTTTGTTTATGGGGTCAATAAAAGTTTTTATGGAGGGAAAAATGACACAAAATGTTGGAACATGTTGGAACAGTAACAAAAACACATAGATGTTTGAAAATTGTTCTAAATAAAGACATAATTATATCAGTACTTTCCCAAATGTTCCAACAAATATAAAAAGGTTCAAACATGTTTAAATTTTCATTTTGAAATGTTTGAACAATTTCGAACTTAAGTGACTGAAATGTTCTTTTACTCAAAATAGTTCAAACTTATTACAAATATTATTTCAAAACCATCTCGGTGACTTGGAATTGAATTGAAATCTACCAGCCTACGATGGAACCAATATGCGAAAATATATGGGAATTTCACTTATTTAGACTAATTTTGCGGTTTGATCAAAAACATGGATGGTCATTGGATTAGAGGATCTGATATAACGTCCTTGATTAGAGCCACCAAAACAGATACCACAAAACTCGTAATGTTTATTGTTGATAACGTTAATGACCAAAGGCCTACACTGCATGTAGGAATTTCGCGAAAGTTCTGCGTGAGTAATGGACATGGCGAAATGTACATATGATAGGCACATGGTCACCATGATCAATGTACATATTATTGCATAAATCTATGAATATATATACATGTAACTATATCAGTTTACTCAAATAACGAATGCTAAGTGCAGTGATTTAGTCCGTGTGTTAATTCTAGACCATATCTTATATCTTATATTCACCGTGTATGCAGGTAGTATTTGAAATGCATCTTTCACCAGAACACCTATCATTAACAAATAATGAATCGGTACTTTATCTTTATTACAAGAGGGAACCGCATCACGACTGGTACTATGTTCCTAAAAATACATATATAACTGGTGTTCTATGATAACAGTTATTGATACGTCCTGTACGTCCTGTAACCTCTAAGCTTATCTAACTTTTCATTTTTTTGCACAACATTTTAAAGACTCCATGATAATGTTCACATTACTTATTGGCACTGTACAAATTCTTAATTTCACAAGCAGAGAGGAGCTCAAGCTTATCATTGTAAAAAAAAAAATTGTTTGTTAGCATCTACATTTTGACGCCTGAGTTAACGAGGTAGCTGCGGTAGAATAGGTTAAGAACATTATCAGTCCATCAAACATTATGGTAGCCTCAACAACAGCGCGCCGAAAAAAGTGAATATACCAGTAGACTTTGGGAGAATGCTTACAGAAACCTATTCCTCCCGGTACGATCTGTGGATGATATAAGCACAAAATAGCAAGATCGAACCCAGCAGAGTCCCTAGAGTGACGATCCCCAACATCAGGTATCGGTTCCAGTCGATGTCGTACACCAGGCATGCTCCTTGAGCGTCACAGTAGTTGGAGAAATAGATGCAGGTGAAGTCCATGGCCATCCCAAACAGGAAAGGAGCAGCGACACCTGCAACAAACCGAAAATAAGTACATGTGGGTCCTGACAGGACACATAATAAGTAAAGGGAGGATGTTTTCAAATTCTAATGCTAGAGATGGACAGACTAAAGAGTGTGTGTGTGTGTGTGTGTGTGTGTGTGTGTGTGTGTGTATGTGTGTGTGTGTGTGTGTGTGTGTGTGTGTGTGTGTGTGTGTGTGTGTGTGTGTGTGTGTGTGTATGTGTGTGTGATGTTTGTGTCTTTGTGTTTGTCCGTGTGTTTGTGTGTGTCTCTGTATGTGTGTGTCGGGGGGGGGGGGGGTTGCTGTGTGTGTGGCTGTGTGTCTGTGTGTCTGTGTGGGTTAGACTTACCAAAAGCTTTGACCGCAAACTGTATCACCCCTGTAGCAAGGGTGGATTCGTCTTGCTTGACAACTCTATAAAGAGAATGGAAAATGATGATGAATTAGACAACATGTCACGAATGGAAGTTTGTATTTACTCGCTGCATGACAATTAACATATATATTGAGTATGGGACAAGTGTATGCTCTTACTCTCACCCAAGGGCAGTAAAAGTCTAAATGACCTTGAAGACAATTGCTCAATTAAGGTACTGACCTTGAAGACAAACCACTACATTCAAACAATGTAGAACTGATCATTCCTTGTGTTTCCACTTACTAAAGGGACCTACAAACCATGTGTATTGATCAACTCTAAACAGCGGTCAATTTTAGCTGTAACATGTACCCTAGGCCTTCCCAGTAGTGGTAGAACAATGACTCGGTTCATGGCATACCTCAGCACTACAGTTGTTACAGGGGTGAAGGCGAAGAACGACACGAAGGCGACCACGAACAGCACGATCATGAAGAAGATGAACTTGTTGCACTGTCTGAGAGAGTTGCAGTCGTTGGTGGCAACGGATCCGCTGTGGTGTTCCTTCCGGATTTTCATCTTCCCGGGAGGGATACAGGAGCAATCTGTGTACAACTGACAATGACAATAATCATGTAAAGTTGATAACAATAGATGATAGCAATGTCATATGCAGAATTAAAATTAATTGAATAACCAATGTTGAACATTTCTTGTAATCTTCCTGTAAAATGTTCACGAAATAGTTAGGATCACAATACAGAGTTACAGCAACAGTTATATTGCAATGCAGGTGAAGTCAAGTCTAAGACTAGAGTTCCTCGAACACATATCTTCGCCAAATAAACAATTTCTATGGAAGATCGTTCTTCTTGAATGATTAATGTGTACGTGTATAAGTCCATATGTTATCTAGTCACCTGTAGTGGTTGGTTGGATTATGAACATTGTGAGTAGATTAGTCTATTCTATTGGTGTACATAATGCAGCAAATTTTTTGGCGATGTGAATGAATGTCTTTGCATAATCAGAACAATTTGTACAGGTATGAGGTTACTGTTCTATTTTGTGTTGTCATAATTACTTTCGGAGAGCTGGTTATGTTTTGGGTAGCGTTTGTATGTATGTATGTATGTTTGTATGTATGTAGAAACCAGCAAATTGAAGACCGGCTGAATGGATTGTAGTGATATTTGGTATGTGGGTAGGTCTTGGAAACCTGGAAACCACAGGAACACGCCAATAATTGCATTCGTCACTCACCAAACCCCGGCCACTGTTGGTCCTTCCAATTTACGGACCTTTTTAACTCACCAAGGGTCATCTAAGGGCCATATGTAAGGATTGCTACGACCCCCGCCTTGGTGAACGTTTGTTTCAATCTCATGAAAATAGAAAGTAAAGTTTTGCAGTCGCGAGTTAAGTCAGAGGTATTTTACAGAGTCCAAGGTTATGATTTCTGCGACTGTCCGATGACAGCCGCCTGTCACCTTTGGCGATTTGTATTTCTCGCAATGATGTCAGTTCTTTCTAGCCGACCTTTCCCTTACAATATGACATCTCTGTTAAGAGTTGAGGAACGCGTGGATAATTGACGGTGACCCTTTTGACCTAAGTGCTGTTCTGCAACATGTTGGGTTTGTCTTGTCCCAGCACTTGGTCACTTGTTGTTTTAACCTAGTTCACAGATGTAGCCACTATGTGTTACAAGCCGTCATTGTTCAATTATGTTATATTACTAACTTTACATAGTGCTTATTCGTTTGTTTAGACCCTTGTAGTGTTACTGGCACATGGAACACCAAGTTTCCTTGCAGTCCATCATAAGAAAATACACCTGAAGTGTCTCGTAGATATTAGCCCTACATCTTTATATCAAGTGATATTCGTCAAGTTCCCTCTACTACATTTTTACCGTTCCCATTATATAGTGTTGCTTTTATTGTTGATCTGTATATAGATATAAGCAACACTTGTATATAGATATGTTATATTTCAACTGCTATGAATCCTTTGCTGTGTCGTATTGACATCAATTCAGCAAGCTGTTTAATTGCTTAATTTTATAGATACGTGTTGGACACGGTCAGGCTTTGTATTTTGCTAAACATGAACCATGACCATTTATAGGCATTTTTTCAGCCAGTAGTCTCTACCAGACTCCAGCCTGGACGAATAGCACGGATGACCTGGTAACATCCCTGTCAATCAGAATTTCATGCTTCCAAGACAACGTCTGTTAATCAGGGAGCCCCTGCTTCCACTGGCTCTGTTGACCTACTTCTTCTCTATTTTTAGACATCTATGGGTCGATTCAAGTCCTTTCAGGTGACTCCGTCACAAGTATTTTTCAACCGTTATAGAAGTTTCCCTAAGTAATTATATCAAATACAGAGTGATTTATATAATTTGCATCTCATTATGTTGATAATCATCCAAAGTACCTACCTACCAAAAACAAAAAATATCCATCAATCCCCTCAGGAGTTATCCATCTAAAAAGTTACGAAATATAACACCCACTGCAATTCCAAACAAGCTGCTAGGGGGCCCAACATTAGACCATTGACTCCTAGTACCAACAGCTATCCACCAGTAAAAAATCATGAACCTGGCACTTCTGGAAAATTTAGGCGCAAACTTTGATGCTCACTTGCAGTACCAAAACAATTTGCCAGGAGGCCCATTATCGAACTTGACCTTTCTTTTTGTGTCCCCTACCTATCAACCAAATATCATTAGCATCCATCAAGAACATCTCAAGTTATCTTGCATACAGACAAACGCACTTACATACAAAGCCAGCTACAGCACCATGGGTAAAAGGTAGGTAAACATTCTCGCACATGACAATCCTTTCCACAACCGCTACACACCTGCCAAATATCGTGGAAATCGCCCAGCTACATTTTGACTTATGCTTCCCGAAAAAACACACAAAAAAATACCAAGCTCGCTAATGTACCATAGGAAAACGCCAGGTAACCCATTTTCGAACTAGGCATGCCTTTCAACAACCGCTACACACCTGCAAAAAATAAAAAAGTTCCATCCACAATTTCTCGAGTTATATCCTGTTGACCTACATACAGACCCAAGTCGGCAAAAACATAATCTTCTTGGCGAAGCTAAAGATGTCAAACCCAATAATAGATGCTCCTTCAGTTGATTAGCTATAGATGTTAGTCTTATGTATTCTTTGGCTTTCTCTAGAGAATGTTCATACAATTAGCCTTCGGGCATGATTTTGCAAAGAAATGACGAATTCAAATGTACGAAGGAAAGCTAATTGATAATAGAATATGGTTCACACCTATGTTGATCGCACATGCAGGTTTATTTATATTTCAGCCATACCATAGGTATTGTGAAATATATTGTATCCGTAATGTTTCTTCTTTCTTTCTCCTGTCAAATCTTCAAAGTGATTCATCTCCGCCGTTCCTGGACCGAATGACCTGAAATTTGGCACAAGGATAGGGTGGGCCAATACATTGATGCCTTTTTTTCATTTTTTTCATATCTGCCTCTAAAATGATTTTATTGAGGTTTAAAGGTCATGTTTGACCAAAACGGTATATTTTGGCCCCCTGTACCCTGGTATTACAATGGAACGACCTGAAATTTGGTGTAGATAGACATTAGATAGTTGGTAAAATGATCCAAGTAAAAAATTTTGGCATAAAGTACTTGAAATGCTTAATTTTAGCACTTTTCTGAGGGGAAATTGGTTTTCTTTCGACCTCTTCCCGTGAACTCCCGTGACCCCACACACCTGCGGCAGCCAGGGCTTTAGCGAGAGTTAATTGAATTTAATGAGCCAGCCAATCAGCGACGACGAAGGCGAATGCTAATTGATATTCATAAGCTGGCTTCCAATGCCGTATATACAGGCAGAAACACATGCATGGCATATTACAGCCTTACAGTGGCCATATGTCACCCTATGCCCTGTTTAAAATTGTAGTTTGCGAGGATTTGGAGTTCAGACAGGGTCATTTGAGCGGTAGCGGACGGTACGCATGCATTGAACGTTAGAATACAAGTCTTGGTCGTTGAATTAACCAACATTCCACATGGCAATATCAATCATTTTCGGCAGAATTGACTTTGGTAGGGTTAGTTGAGACAATCGAGAAAATGTTACTTGGCGGAAAACGCGGGAAAATTGGCTAATTTGCGTTTAGTTTTGATAGCGTAGGTTTGACAGCGGCGAGATTATTTTCTCATCAATATTTCTCGTCAGAATTATTTGAACTGTAAATCTAAACAATTGGCTTACATGTGCAATTTTTATATGAATTAAGATCAGTGGGTTCTAAAATTATGTGTAACTTATTTCTTTTAGTCAATAGATCAGCATTGTTTTCTATAGTGGCCAGATGTCTATAGTGGCAACATTTCTCTCACTGTACTGGAAAGAAAAGTGATGTATTTTTTTAGCAAATGTAGGTACTTCTAGTGTTGTTGTTGTTCTTGTTTTAGGCAAACTTTGTACATTAAAATTGTAAATAACTGCCAGAGTTTTAGCCCAATAAAACACTCTCAGTACAAGGGTATCACCACTGACCTCCGAAAAGAAACCCTCGAACAAGGTAGAAACTCCTATCCTCCGGGTCTCGCACGCTACGAGCAGGAAGTTATAACACTAACACAAGATTACGCCCGATAGCTGATTGCATACAAAGTAAAACAATTTAACAGTGGTATACAGGAGCATATACTTAACAAAGAAGGAAAATGAAATATATAGATAAAGCCACATCAAGTTAAGTTGTTGGTCCTGGAATTTTTCAGAAAAGAAATGAAGCGAAAGAGCGGTAAATTCTTTTAGAAATTCGAGACGTCTCCGTTTATGTAATGGCTCATACAAAACAAGAAAAAGATTTTAGTTTTCAGCTTGAAAAAAACAAACACTCCTACTACACAGTACCTGCACCTGCTTGGTAATTATTAAAACGTATGCCATACTTGAATAAAAAAAGTTCACTGCAATAATAAATGTACCCACCTCACAAGGAGCTTATAACGTTACTTAGACCTAGTTATCGTTACGGTAGTGGAAATTGTTGAATGGCTTCATGTAATTTCATGATGAAATTTTCTGAATGGAAGGTGCGGTGTTATTTTTTCACTTTCGGAAAAATAGTAGCTGCCACGATTCTAATAACCAATTAGTTATGCATAGGGGCTCATGTGGAAGAGTATATTCTTCCATATGGGCCGGGGGCATATTAGGCAAGCTCCGTTTTGACCTGGAATCAATTCACGATATTAGTTCCCTTTTGGGGATAAGTTCCATTTTTGCGCAGGGGTGACCTAGAACAGTCCAATGTTGCGTGGGAATGGGTATGGCTATAATATGCTGTATTTGCACCCAAGCAAATGTCGGCCTTTCTAGTTCAGTGAATACTTTTGTACTTCACTTGAGTACTTTTGTAATTGTGATATCATTTATTTTTTTACCATGACGTCCTTGTACTTGGTCTTCAGACTATCCTTACACCCGGCGAAGCACTGGTTGAAGTACATGATCTTGTCTGGGCCGCAGACAGGGCTGAACTCTCGTGGGCAGACGCAGTCTTTGTTACACTCGGCCTGGAGGTTGGCGTGGGAGAGGGGCTGTCTTCCCGACTGGGATCTGAAAAGTGACCGTGATCAGTTGACGGTTAGTTCAAATGCAACATACATGGCATGCACGCACACACACACACACACACACACACACACACACACACACACACACACACACACACACACACACACACACATTCGATCACTTGATCTTCATCGACGTATTGAAAGAGTCATTCCTGATACCAGAACTCCTGCCCAACTTACGCTGTAGCTCCGTACTCGGTCATGATGCCTGCGATGGGTACAGGCTCACAGTACAGAAACATGCCGGGGATGATCGCCATGGCAACCACCAGGAACAGCCAGGCCAGCAGCTGGATAGAGTTCCGCCCGGACACCTTACACAGCCGCATCAGCACCCCGGAGCTCAGCGTGCCCAGCAACGTCGCCGGGAGAACCACGATTCCTAGAAGTAGAATCGTTATACATGACCTTCGTAACGGTGACATGCAGATTAAGTCATTAGATAGACCAAATTTTGAGTAGAAGGTAGAAGCGTCACGGGTTATACATGACCTTCTTAACTGCAGACATGCTGAATCATTAAATAAGACCAATTGATTTGGATACTGTGTAGTCTTTAATGAACAACAACAAGGAAAACAAGATATCCGATAAAAGCAGGTCCTTTAGACCCGATGAAAATCACACAGACCTTTCAGTGCACTTGAGTTCGCCTTTGTGATTGAGAACTGTATCTCCAGGTACTTGGGTATGTACGTGGCGAAACCGTTTCTGACAGCCGATATGACGAAGATGGCGAGCAGGATAAGAACGTATACGCTGTTGGTGAACAGGCAACCCAACGTCGTAAATAAGCCTGCAGGAGAGATAACATCAATTATATATGTATATACTGTGATGTACAAAGAGAAAGTAGACGTTTGGTAAGCTCTGTTTTGTGGCTCCGATGACGTGATATGCCCCTGACAGATTCCGGGACACCAGAAAGGTAGCCTGATTAGAAGCAGGGCCTCACTTACAAGGTTACTACACAAAATCGTACACCTCATTTGAGCTGGATAAAATTGAAATAGATAAATGATAAAATGAGGTTTGCGGCAAAACGGAAAAGCTCACTTTTGTCGGCGAGGTATTGTCGCTCTGTGCGAGAGGGTAGGATCCTGGAGGTCTCCTTGAGGCTGACATCATGAGGCTTTTTCATCTTCTTGGGAAAGAGGCAGAGAGGAAGGCTGAAGAAGAAGAACGCAGCGGCCAGCGGGAGGAACCCTAACCACCACGCCCCTATCCACCTGTCGTCCGAGTAGTCGATTCCTACAGTTTAACATGTAATAAGATGTTAAGGAAACCGTAATCCATGTACGAAGATAGAATAAGAACCCTTTCTCACTACGCACTGAATATCCAACACAAGAATCAGAAACTTGCAAGACCAACTGGACAGACTGTTGATTATTTTGGAGTACCTGCTTCTAGTGTTCTTGAGTGGCTGCTAGTTCTATTTGGTACTCAGTAATTGATTCAAGGTATTATGGAATGTACCACGAATGCATACTTACCAATCTTAGAGGGGCCAACAAAGAGAAAGTCAACGTGGTACCGAAGTACAAAGGAGCTGAAAAGGAGACCAAGAGGGTTGCCCGTGTTGGGTAGGACAAGAGCTAAACCTGAAAAGAAAAAAAAACACGTCATCAAATATAGCATTTTGCAGAGAAAGATATCGTTAGCATTTTGGATAGAGAAAATGTCTTAGAATTTGTTTAATGATTGATATTTTTCATTTTAAAATGGTCACAGTTTCTGATCGGGACCGTACGTTCGTTTGGTCAGTGACCTTAATGTGGATATGTTGCTATCAAAAACTGTACCTGTGTCCTAATCTGAGAGTTGAGTTGTGACTTACCGATGTACAATGGTGAGCTCTCTTTTGTCACGTGATCATCAATGTATGTTGTTCCAAGAGGCAATGCGGGCGCTCCACCAATCCCCATCATGAACGTTGCAACCGTCAACATGACGTACCAGAACAAATTCATGGAATGAGCGTGTTTGCAATTCTCCACGTCGGTTGTGTTTTGCGCCTTCCCCGGTGTACAGACAATCTCTTCTTCGCCTTCCTCGATGACGTGCCTTGGCATGAAGAAATATGGCAGTGCAAAGATGACGCAGCTAATTCCGATCAACATTGTGCCATAGGCGATCCACTTGGGACGATGTGCCCCCTGCTTTCCTCCGTAATAAGACACCAAAAGGACCATGATAAGGTAACCTGCGTCATGCCCGCCGTACATGATGCCTGTGTACTTACTTTCCATGTCAAACGTCTTTTCTATAGTGGCTAATATCCCAACTCTGTAGCCGATTGTTGTGTTGATCAAGGCGCACACGATTGCCCAGATTGCCGCGAAAAGTTTGGGACTTGCGCAGCACTGACAGCAGTCCGGATGGCTGCAGCCGCAGCCGCACCTGTTCTCCGGTTTCTCCCAGTTGTCCTCGTCATTTTCTCCGAACAAATCTTGTAGACTGGACGAGTCGTCAGTGCCTCCAACGAACAGTCTACGATGTAAAGTTCCAGGGGACGGAAGGGGGCGTGGTTTCGGTTCCTCCCTATTCTTACCAGCCATTAATCTGTCCGAGTCTGCATCGACGAGTGGCTGTAGATCTATGTCAGACATGGTGACGGTCACACTTGTCCACACCTGAGTCAAAAGCCTGGGACAAAAAGTCTACAGTGTTTATCCACATTTTAAAACATTGGATTTTCAACCTGTAAGCCTGTGGTACCATACCAGCCATTCGAACAACTTAAACTGATTTACGTTTTACACGTTTGGCACGAGGTACAAACATAACTTTGGGCTAAGAAGCATAAAGGTGGCAGAACATGGCAATTATCCGC
Source organism: Branchiostoma floridae (assembly GCF_000003815.2). NCBI lineage: Eukaryota > Metazoa > Chordata > Leptocardii > Amphioxiformes > Branchiostomatidae > Branchiostoma > Branchiostoma floridae. The sequence continues at coordinate 11,056,919 of NC_049982.1, forward strand.
GGCCCAGAAGTTATGGGGGTATAAAGCATTGCGTCACAGTACTTGAAAGGGCCGTAGTTATTCTTCTGTATACGTAAACAACAGAGTACCCTGAACTTATGAAATATTTGTAAATTACTTGTCATCTTCATCATCAGTCCAGTAGCTTTTTACTTTCATTCGTAGGGGCAGCACAACAATTATCATGCTGACTCAACAGGCAGTTCTTTCCCTGGCGAAGCCAAGGCTTATCTCCTCTCCAGGGCATGTGAATGTAAATCACCGTATGGATGATACAAGACGGAGATTCCGGGTGATTTGTGGTGAATCACCAACTCCAGACAGAATGATCTGCACCATCGCACACCGGGGTATGCCCCAACTCTTTTTCGAAAGGTTGAGTGAATTGGGGAAGGACGTGTATAAAAGGGCCTTTCCTAATAGCACAAGTTCGGTGACAAGGCAGGATTCAAACCGGTTAACCCGGGACCTTTATATTCCTGATCCAAACACGCTGCAAATTACAACACGCGAAATCGCTTGTGAACCCTGCCATTATTTTGTTTGTGCCGAGCATGCTCACTTTGGTGTCCTTCACCATGTAAATCCCCATAGGCGAAATATTGTCATGTATGTCAGTAATTGACGTCATCAGCTCACTTGAACTGTATCATTTCTGTTCTGTCACCGCCAGAAACTTCCGTTGCCACGGCAACGACCCCGGCCCCATGCTTCATATGGCTTATTGTGTGCCAACCAGAAGAGTAAATTGGTGAAGCTGCCCCTCGGATAGGCCTTGTACGGGCAACAACTGCTAGGTACCGCAAGGTTGGCAGCTCTAATCGATCAAAATAAGCCCAATGCCATGTCGTTTCTAGTAACAAGTTGCCACCCATTTTTGAAAAACTAGAGAACCACGGTATCACTTTCAATGTTGATATAATTCTCGTATGACGTTTACAACACTTACCTTGTCAAGAAAAGGGCTCTTCGAGGAATGCCGATTTCTCAAGTACACAGAATAATGTGGTAAAAACCAGTATGTTGGATAGGATATGTTCTCAGCAACCCAGATGTTGGGACTTAACTTAACCAGATGCGACCAGTAGTTGTTTAGCCCCTGGCGTTCTGGTGACAGCAATTTGTCACGCTCCACGAGAGACAACAATTGCGTGATAGCAGCGTACATGTAGTCCGTAATGTGGAAAAGACTTTAACTCTCTAGGCAGTTAAACGTTAAGTTTCAGTATTTGTTCCCAATAGCAGCAACGTCAGTAATAAGTGTGATATACCAGTACTAAAAGAAGTCGTATGCTGTTAACATAAATTTAGAAAGGATAACGCTGGTAACGCTTGATAACGCTGCCTTTTCTTTATCTATACAGGCTTCCCATTGACGTCATGCTAATTATAATTTGAATCCCCTGGAGACCATGTTGGCGGATAATTAGATTAAGCAATGGCACCTTCGTGTGTTTTTCGGACGAAAACTGCAATTCAATATGGTGCATATTACGTCAAATGGAACGCCTGCATACATCTTTCACAGGGGGCAGCCATGGTAGATCTAAGACGAGTTCAATGAGGCAAACAAAAGACTGTCCATCATAATTAGCAGGTCAACCAATGATACCCTACCAATTAGGAAAGCGACCAATAAGAGAATGGCTGCATGTTCGTCAAATATATATATTTGCATTATTATGTTTTTATTTTGCATATCTTAAGGGACTATGGGATCAGTCTACGCCACTCTAATTTGCTACATCTTTCGGTGTATGACACACGACATTTGATCTTATATTGTGAAAAGTTGTGTGGTTTGAGAGAAAACTAATTAAATGGGAGCTGATCTTAAAAATAGTTTTGTCTGACATTTGTCTAGAATCTACGTTCCAGCATAGAATCAGAAGCAAGCGCTACTAGAAGCCTGCATGCGAAGAAGGCTAGCATATTAACACATACGGGCCCATGAAACAGGGGTCGTTTCTTCTTGTGGGGAGGGGTTGGTAGAGAATGGACTTCGGGGTATATTACCAGCCCACAATGGGATCAAGATCTAAACTATAGGGGACACTAGAATAAGACTTAAGACGAAGCTTGCAAATGAATCATATACTGGATGGTCATTCGATTCAAGCACAGATACAACAAATTTCATAATGCCTATTGTTGATAACTTTAATGACCGAAGCATACACTATATTATACATAGGAAGTTTAAGTTGGCAAACAATTGACCCAAGGATAAACACGGCATATGATAGGTACTTGGTCACCATGAACAATGTGTCAATTACATGTTATTGTATACGTCTATGAATAGTGTTACATATCATTGTACTCATCTTAGGTGCAGTTAGTTTGTTCGTTTATTATTCTAGGCAGACCTTATTATACGAAGTTCACCATGTGTGTAGGTCGTATTTCAAATACATATTTACACCAGAACATTGATCATTAATAGATAATGTATTATCTTTATTACAAGAGGGAACCACATCATGAATGGTACTATGTTCCTACAAATACATGTAGATGTAACTGGTGTTCTATGAGAACAGTTATTGATACCATCCTGTAACGTCTAATTATAAGCTTATCTAATTTTTTCTTTTCAATTTTTTTCCACTACATTTCAAATATCAACCCAAGAGATGCTATCGATAAAGCTTTTCACAAGTAGAGATGAACTCAATCTTATTACTGTTTGTTAACATCTATAGTGACTTTTTGACGCCTTACTTTACGATGTTGCTGCGGTAGAATGGGTTAAGAAATTATCAGTCTATCAAACATTATGTTTGCCTCAACAACAGCCGAAAGGTGAAAATACTGACTTTGGGAGAATGCTAACCTATTCCTCCCGGTACGATCTGTGGATGATATAAGCACAAAATAGCAAGATAGAACCCAACAGAGTCCCTAGAGTGACGATCCCCAACATCAGGTATCGGTTCCAGTCGATGTCGTACACCAGGCATGCTCCTTGAGCGTCACAGTAGTTGGAGAAATAGATGCAGGTGAAGTCCATGGCCATCCCAAACAGGAAAGGGGCAGCGGCACCTGAAACAAACCAGATATAAGTACTGTGTATCGATCCTGTCAGGACATATAATAAGTAACTGGAGGGATGATTTCAAAGTCTGATACCAGACTTGGTGTATGTGTGTGAGTGTGTTCTTAATATGAATCACAAGAGAAGCGAGGGGTGTTTTCAATATCTGATGCCAGATCTGGGCTTGTATGTACCTACCAATAGCTTTGATTGCAAACTGTATCATTCCTGTCGCAAGGGTGGATTCGTCTTTCTTGACAACTCTGTTTGAAAAGGGAAAAAACAATACTCAAGATGAAGAATTAGACGAGATACCAAATGATAAAGCAGTAAACGTTTATATGACCATGAAGACAATTTTCTAATTGAACAAAAAAAGGAACCACTACCTTTTACCATACCAAAAAAAGTACCGATTATCCCATGATGTTTCCACTCACTAAAAGGACCTACAATTTTCAAGTATCGTAATCCATACGCTGGGTCTGACAGCTGCCCACCCCCAATAGTAGAAGAACAACGTCAGTTCATGCTACATGTATACGGCATACCTTAGTACTGCAGTGATAATAGGTGTGAAGGCGAAGAACGACACGAAGGCGACCACAAGCAGCACGATCATGAGGAAGATGAAGTTGTTGCACTGCCCGAGAGAGTTGCAGTCGTTGGTGGCCACGGATCCGGTGTAGTGTTCCTTCCGAACCTTCATCTTCCCGGGAGGTATACAGGAGCAATCTGTGTACAACTGACAATAAAGTTGATGTGAATAAATGACTGGAATAAACTTGATGTATCATAAGTTGTTATAACCATTGCGATAACAATACTGTATGCATCATTTAGATTGTCTAATCCACGTTGAACTTTTCTTCTATAGGATCTTTCTAAAAAGGTTTCACAGAATAGATGTCCATGACATAAAGTATGCAACCACAGAATCGGAATGTACACATTAAAGCTACATGTACACAGCGTAATATGATTGATAACCTAAGTGAAATCTTACCATGACGTCCTTGTACTTGGTCTTCAGACTGTCCTTACACCCGGCGAAGCACTGGTTGAAGTACATGATCTTGTCTGGGCCGCAGACAGGGCTGAACTCCCGTGGGCAGACGCAGTCTTTGTTACACTCGGCCTGGAGGTTGGCGTGGGGGAGGGGCTGTCTTCCCGACTGGGATCTGAAAAGTGATATATAGTTGATGGTAATTTGATGGAAACTCATGCAAGTGCTGGCAACCAGACACCCATGCGCACAAGCGCGCGTGCACAGTCAGTGTGGCATACACGCATGCTAGCTCCATGTTTGGTGACTTGCCTTGTACATCATCATCATCATCAGGCCCTGTACATAAACCCGGCTAAATAACCAATTAAAACTACTGCTGAAGTTAAAAAGAAAACAACTTACGCTGTAGCTCCGTACTCGGTCATGATGCCTGCGATGGGTACAGGCTCACAGTACAGGAACATGCCGGGGATGATCGCCATGGCAACCACCAGGAACAGCCAGGCCAGCAGCTGGATAGAGTTCCGCCCGGACACCTTACACAGCCGCATCAGCACCCCGGAACTCAGCGTGCCCAGCAACGTCGCCGGGAGAACCACGATTCCTAGAGCAGAAGAGTTATACATGACCTTCGTAACCATGACATACTGAATCATTCATTGTGCAGAAAGGCTAGGCTTCAAATGCAGTCGGATATCACGGATTCCAATTTGCAACACCCTATTAAGCCATTAGATAGACCAAAGTCACCAAACGTTCAGTAGACTATGTAGGAGAGGTAGAAGAGCTAACTGCTTATACACGACCTTCTAATTGACATGCCAGGTCATTAAATCACGATAATACCAAACGTTTGAGTGAGTACAAGTAGTAAATTCTTTCAAATGTACAAACAACTTGAGAGAACAGATCATTTGGAAACAGTGGACAATGTACAGACCTATCAGTGCACTTGCGTTCGCCTTTGTGATTGAGAACTGTATCTCCAGGTACTTGGGTATGTACATAGAAAAACCGTTGGTGACGGCCGATATGACGAAGATACCGAGCAGGATGAGAACGTACACGCTATTGGAAAAGAGGCAACCCAACGTCGTAAACAAGCCTGCAGGAATAGAAATAAACTTGTAAGCGATACATCTGTATCCAAACTCACATATGTAATGGGCTTGCTGTTGATAACGCAAATGCGATGTATGAAGAGAAAATAAACTTTTGCTAAGCTCTTTTTAAGTGGTATGCCACTGACTCATTCTAGGCCATCAAAGATACAATTTTCAGAAGTAGCACATCACGTAACTGCCTTACAAAATCTCATATCTCATTTGATCTGGATGAAAATGACATAGAATTACAATACAAATAAATTTTCAAGGGGAAGGACAGAAACTCACCTTTGTCGGCGAGGTATTGCCGCTCTGCGAGAGAGGGAAGAATCCTGGAGGTCTCCTTAAGGCCAACTTCATGAGGCTTTTTCATCTTCTTGGGAAAAAGGCAGAGAGGAAGGCTGAAGAAGAAGAACGCAGCGGCCAGAGGGAGGAACCCTAACCACCACGCCCCTATCCACCTGTCGTCCGAGGAGTCGATTCCTAGAATTGAACATGTAATGAAATGTTGAGGCAACCCAAATCTGTGTAAGATGATCTACTACTAATAATAAGAAACTCTTTCTGTCCTTCCTCAATACGCACTGAATATCCATCAGAAGAATCGGAAACTCGCAAGGCCAACTAGATAAATTGTTACATTATCCTACAGCATCTGCTAGTATTGTAGACTAGCTGCTAATTCTATTTGGTACTATAATTTATTCAAAATACATGAATGCATACTCACCAATCTTAGAAGGGCTAATAAAGAGGAAGTCAACATAGTACCGAAGTACAAAGGAGCTGAAAATGAGACCAAGAGCGTTGCCGGTGTTGGGTAGGACCAGAGCTAAACCTGGAAAATAAAAAACACGTTTTCACAGAGAATATTCGCAGGAATTTGACACTATATCGTTTACATTTCAAATGAAGAAAATATGTTGTCATTCGTTTAATGGTGAATTTTAAAATAATTAGGATTTGTCGTCGCTCTGTTCACTGATCTACATGCTTAAAATGATGAGCTGTTGTGAAAGGCTGTACATGTTCCTTAAGCTAGCTGACAATTGACAAATGTGACTTACCGATGTACAATGGTGAGCTCTCCTTTGTCACGTGATCGTCGATGTACGTTGTCCCAAGCGGCAATGCGGGCGCCCCACCAATCCCCATCATGAACGTTGCAACCGTCAACATGACGTACCAGAACAAATTCATGGAATGAGCGTGTTTGCAATTCTCCACGTCGGTTGTGTTTTGCGCCTTCCCCGGTGTACAGACAATCTCTTCTTCGCCTTCCTCGATGACGTGCCTTGGCATGAAGAAATATGGCAGTGCAAAGATGACGCAGCTAATTCCGATCAACATTGTGCCATAGGCGATCCACTTGGGACGATGTGCTCCCTGCTTTCCTCCGTAATAAGACACCAGAAGGACCATGATGAGGTACCCTGCGTCATGCCCACCGTACATGATGCCTGTGTACTTACTCTCCATGTCAAACGTCTTTTCTATAGTGGCTAATATCCCAACTCTGTAGCCGATTGTTGTGTTGATCAAGACGCACACGATTGCCCAGATTACCGCGAAAAGTTTGGGACTTGCACAGCACTGACAGCAGTCAGGATGGCAGCAGCCACAGCCGCATCTGTTCTCCGGTTTCTCCCAGTCGTCCTCGTCATTTTCTCCGAACAGGTCTTGCATACTGGACGAGTCGTCGGTGCCGCCAACGAACAGTCTACGGTGCAACGTTCCAGGGGACGGAGGAGGGCGCGGTTTCGGTTCCTCTCTCTTCTTACCCGCCATTAATCTGTCAGAGTCTGCATCGACGAGCGGCTGTAGATCTATGTCAGACATGGTGATGGTCACACTTGTCCACACCTGAGTCAAAAGCCTGCTGAAAAAAGAGCCTAGGGTTTATCCACATTGAGACACAGTTATTTTAGTGTTTCAGCCTGTAATGTAGGTGATTATGCCAGCCATTCGAATAACTTAAAAAAGATTATTATACTTCACTGATCATTCATGGCACATGGGGACCGACACGTGTTTTGCACATGACACAAATCTAGCCTCAGGTTAAAAGTGTTTTAACAGTCACCTAAAATCAATATGTTGGGTTTGCTGCAAAAATGTATGACAAACTAGACCGGTCATTGATGTTATCTTACCAACAAGAGGAATGAATTTTCTTGATAGCTGGATGGGATCATGTCCTTAATACCTCAATCTGAAAAGGTCTTTCAAAGCATGAAATTGGTTTTGCTTAATCAAGCATAACATGCAATGACATACGGCACGGATAGCTTTCACAACTTTGCTACCTGCAAGAACGATTTTTCTGCATTAAGCGTAAGAAGTTCGATAGTTTTTAATGTTGTATTTTAAAATTTTAGGGGTTGTGAAATTTTAGCATATTTTGAGGATCATCTGACTAGATAGGGTGTCACCTGTCACCTGTCAGACAACTACGTCGTAATTAAAAATGGCGCCCCGTCCAAGATGGCGTCTTAATAATTTCGTTAACTTCGTTATCTCACAAAACACTGTCCAAATGTTCTCGCAAGAACACAACGACCGGCAAGTTCAACAAAGCAACTCAGCTGGTGGTGCTAGTGCAATCTACAGAATCAAATTCAGTAAAATATGACCATGTTGATCACACACAATAAAAACTTCTAAAGTTTTCATAGTTTCTACACTTTTCCCAGGAACTAATCAAGTGATATTGAAAGGTAAAAATCGGAGCTCTTGACAAATTTCGTGCATTGGGAGCAAACTGCTCTAACTTA